>NW_022631071.1:563458-769161 GCF_010015895.1 Lontra canadensis | reverse complement strand
TACTATGTTGAACAAGAGTGGTGAGAGTGGGCATCCTTGTCGTGTTCCTGATCTCAACGGGAAGGCTGCAAGCTTTTTCCCATTGAGGATGATATTTGCTGTGGGTTTTTCATAGATAGATTTGATGAAGTTCAGGAATGTTCCCTCTATCCCTATACTTTGAAGCGTTTTAATCAGGAACAGATGCTGGATTTTGTCAAATGCTTTTTCTGAATCAATTGAGAGGACCATGTGGTTCTTCTCTCTTTTCCTATTAATTTGTTCTATCACATTGATTGATTTGTGAATGTTGAACCATCCTTGTAGCCCAGGAATGAATCCCACCTGGTCATAGTGGATAATCTTTTTAATATGCTGTTGGATCCTGTTTGCTAGGATCTTGTTGAGAATCTTAACATCCATATTCATCAGTGATATTGTTCTGAAATTCTCCTTTTTGGTAGGGTCTTTGCCTGGTTTGGAGATCAGGGTAATGCTGGCTTCATAGAATGAGTCTGGAAGTTTTCCTTCTGCTTCAATTTTTTGAAACAGCTTCAGGAGAATAGGTGTTATTTCTTCTTTGATAGTTTGGTAGAATTCCCCAGGGAATCCGTCAGGTCCTGGGCTCTTGTTTTTTGGGAGGTTTTTGATCACTGCTTCAATCTCGTTACTAGATATCTGTCTATTCAGGTGGTCAATTTCTTCCTGTTTCAATTTTGGGAGTTTATAGTTTTCCAGGAATGCATCCATTTCATCTAGGTTGCTTAGCTTATTGACATATAACTGTTGATAATTACTTCTGATGATTATTTCTACTTCCTTGGTGTTGGTTGTGATCTCTCCCTTTTCATTCATAATTTTATTAATTTGGGCTTTCTCTCTTTTCTTTTGGATTAGTGTGGCCAATGGTTTATCGATCTTATTCTTTCAAAAAACCAGCTTCTAGTTTCATTGATATGTTCTACTGTATCTCTGGTTTCTACCTCATTGATCTCAGCTTTAATCTTTATTATTTCCCTTCTTATGTGTGGAGTTGGTTTTATTTGTTGTTGATTCTCCAGTTCATAAAAACAGACACATAGACCAGTGGAACAGAGTAGAGAGCCCAGATATGGACCCTCAACTCTATGGTCAGTTAATCTTCGACAAAACAGGAAAAAATATACAGTGGGAAAAAGACAGTCTCTTCAATAAATGGTGCTGGGAAAACTGGGCAGCTATATGTAGAAGAATGAAACTCGACCATTCTCTTACACCGTACACAAAGATAAACTCAAAATGGATAAAAGACCTCAACGTGAGAAAGGAATCCATCAGTATCCTAGAGGAGAACATAGGCAGTAATCTCTTTGATATCAGCCACAGCAACTTCTTTCAAGATATGTCTCCAAAGGCAAAGGAAACAAAAGCCAAAATGAACTTTTGGGACTTCATCAAAATCAAAAGCTTCTGCACAGCAAAAGAAACAGTCAAGAAAACAAAGAGGCAACCCACAGAATGGGAAAAGATATTTGCAAATGACAGTACAGACAAAAGGTTGATATCCAGGATCTATAAAGAACTCCTCAAACTCAACACACACAAAACAGATAATCATATCAAAAAATGGGCAGAAGATATGAACAGACACTTCTCCAATGAAGACATACAAATGGCTATCAGACACATGAAAAAATGTTCATCATCACTAGCCATCAGGGAGATTCAAATTAAAACCACATTGAGATATCACCTTACACCAGTTAGAATGGCCAAAATTAGCAAGACAGGAAACAACATGTATTGGAGGGGATGTGGAGAAAGGGGAACCCTCTTACGCTGTTGGTGGGAATGTAAGTTGGTGCAGCCTCTTTGGATAACAGTGTGGAGATTCCTCAAGAAATTAAAAATAGAACTTCCCTATGACCCTGCAATTGCACTACTGGGTATTTACCCTAAAGATACAGATGTAGTGAAAAGAAGGGCCATCTGTACCCCAATGTTTATGGCAGCAATGGCCATGGTTGCCAAACTGTGGAAAGAACCACGATGCCCTTCAACGGACGAATGGATAAGGAAGATGCGGTCCATATACACTATGGATTATTATGCCTGCATCAGAAAGGATGAATACCCAACTTTTGTAGCAATCTGGAAGAGATTTTGCTGAGTGAAATAAGTCAAGCAGAGAGAGTCAATTATCATATGGTTTCACTTATTTGTGGAGCATAACAAATAGCATGGAGGACATGGGGAGTTAGGAGAAGGGAGTTGGGGGAAATTGGAAGGGGAGACGAACAATGAGAGACTGTGGACTCTGAAAAACAATCTGAAGGGTTTGAAGAGGTGGGGGGATGGGAGGATGGGGGAACCAGGTGGTGGGTATTAGAGAGGGCACGGATTGCATGGAGCACTGGGTGTGGTACAAAAACAATACTGTTATGTTGAAAATAAATTTTAAAAAATGATTAATAAAAAATAGAAAAAAAAAGAGCACTTAGTGAGGGATTTCCTTCGTAGGTGTTAGGAAATACTATTAAGCCAGTGTGATCCAATCAGCCTAATAGTAATACAAGATTAGACTAATCAGTGCAGCAGAATAACAAATCCAGAATGAAACTCCAGGATACATGAAAAGTTAATGTATGACCAAGTCAATAGTTCAATGGGAAAAGGATAGATTATTTAATAATTGAAACTGGCACAATTGGCTATCCATTTCAAAGAAAATAAGAATGGATTCTTACACAATTTCAAAAAATAAATTCCAGATGTCTCAATACTTAATATACAAGTAAAATGGTACACATGCAGAGTCTGGCAGATTGGGGGTACAGGGCAGGGGCAGAGGATATCTTTCTAATAATGACTGTATATCGATAAGCTATATAAAAGAAGAGATAGAACTATTCAACTATGTAAGCATTAAAAGTATTTTTTAAAGAAGAAAAATAAATTAGTTCATTCTGATATTTCCAGTTCAAAATTAAGATTATAGAATTTGTACTCAACTTTGATTTTATAATTGTATCTCTTTTCTCTTGTGCTGAAATCTTGGTTGCTAGTGATATTAACATAATTATTTACTTTGTTATTCTAAATATCTAATAGTTTTAAAATAACAATTACAGTATTATTGCTAACAAATATGATTATTGGATTAATTTAATATTTCTGTGTGATTCTTTTTGTCTTTGGAGTATAGCCCATCACGTTAGTCAAATTACTGTGCTTTAAAGAAAACTGGAGTAATTCTCTGGGTAGTTCTGCCAACAACTAATACATATTTACAGTTATTTTTTGCATTTTTGTTTTGTCCTGTTTTCAACTTTTAGGGATCTTTGGTTAAATTTTTGTTATAATCATGAAAAAAATTTACATGATTTCAGAGTCAAAACTATGAAAGACACAGTCAGAGAAGTCTAGCCTTCATCCCTTACTGCCAACAGCCTGTTCCTTCTTCTTAGAGGTAACAATTTTTATTAACTCTTAGTTTATACTTTCATTGTTTGTTTTTGAAAACAAATAGCTATATGTTTTTATTTTCCCCTTTATTTCATAAAAGTTAGTATACTGTAATACTGCCCTGCACTCTGTTCTTTCACTTAACAGTATATACTGGTGATCACACCATAGCAGCATATAGAAAGCTTTCTTATTTATTTTTACAGCTGTATGGCCTTCTGCTATTCCAATGTACCATATTTTACCCAGAAAATCTCTTATGATAGAAATTTGGGTGGTTTAAGACTGGCTATGTGGGTAAAGGATATTGTGAAATAATAGAAAACATATGTTGACCTCTGCCCCCAATTCCTGGCACAGAGCTCCTAAAACCCTTGCAATTTCCTACGTGATAAGAGCATCAGTACCATCCCCCCCCTAATATTTGGTTTTTAACCTTAGTTCCTGATACAGAGCTCCTAAATCCCTAGGAATTTCCTGGTGATAAGGCTGTCTTTTAGTCTAACAAGGCAACACTTCATGGACTCCTGAATGACTTCAGGAGTCATTCAGGAAACTAGCCATCAGAAAAACCAGGCCATGATTATAAGCTTGGAACTTTTGTCATAGCCCCCAATCCTCCAGGAAGTGGAAAGGAGCTGGAAACGGAATTAATAATCCATCATCCTATGTATTGAAGCCTCCATAAAAATCCCAATCATATAAGGCTTAGATGGCTTCTGGGTTTGTGAACACATTTACATACTTGGGGGTGGCACATCCCAACTCAACAGGGCCAAAAGCTCCTGTGTTCAGGACCCTTCTGAACTTTGCCCTATTTCTCTTCATCTAGATGCTCAGTCACTGCATTTAGTATATCCTTTATAATAAACCATTAAACCTAATTAAGTGTTTCCCTGAATTTCATAAGCCATTCTAACAAATTACCAAACCAAAGGAAGGGGTCATGGGAACCCTAACTTATAGCTGGTCAGTTAGAAGTACAGGTGACATGCACCCCAATGTTTATAGCAGCAATGTTCACAATAACCAAACTATGGAAAGAGCCCAGATGTCCATCGACAGATGAATGGATAAAGAAGATGTCAAAACAAACTGAAGGTTGCTGGGGGGAAGGGGGTATAGAGACTGTGGTTGGATTACGGACATTGGGGAGAGTATGTGCTATGGTGAGTGCTGTGAAGTGTGTAAGCCTGACGATTCACAGACCTGTACCCCTGGGGCAAATAATACATTATATGTTAAAAAAAAAGAAATATGGCCACTAAAAAAAAGAAGATGTGATACACACACACACACACACACAGGAATATTATGTGGCCATCAAAAATGAAATCTTGCCATTTGCAATGACATGGATGGAACTAGAGGGTATTGTGTTAAACAAAATCAGAGAAGGACAACAATCTTATGATCTCACTGATATGTGGAATTTGAGAGACATGGCAGAGGATCATAGGGGAAGAGAGGAAAAAATAAAACAAGATGAAACCAGAGAGAGAGATAAACCGTAAGAAACTCTTAATCTCAGGAAACAAACTGAGGGTTGCTGGAGGGGAGGGAGGGTTGAGGATGGGGTAACAAGGTGATGGACGTTGGGGAGGGTATGTGTTGTAGTGAGCACTGGGTATTATATGAGACTGATGAATCGGAGACCTGTACCCCTGAAACATATAACATTATATGTTAATTTTTTAAAAAGGAGTACAGGTGACAACCTGGGACTTTGAACTGGTATCTGAAGTGGGGCAGTCTTGTGGCAATGAGCCATTAACTTGTGGGATCTGATGCCAACTTTAGGTAGTGTTCGAACCAAACTGAATTGTATGACACCCAGCTGGTGTCGGAGAATTGCTTGATGTGTGGAAAATGCACACATCTGGTGTCAGAAGTATTGTGAGGTAGTACTGTGAGAGTAAAAGAGAAACACAGGAGGAAGAATATTTTTTTTCCATACACGTATTCTTACACATTGATGGTAAAAATATTTAGTATCATAGTCATGGTAAGCAATCTGGCAATATCAAAAATGTTAAAGATATATTTAATATGATCCCATTTTTAAAAATAATCTATGATCAAAAACATATCCATCTGTCTGTCTATGTATCTGTCTATCCTTATCTAAGTATGGGGGAAATAGAAAGATAAATATTAAGTTGTTAATATGTGTGACAGGGGTAGAAATGGAGAAGAGTTGGGGTAGCCAAGCTAAAAAGGAAGAAAGAAAGAAAGGAAGGAAGGAAGGAAGGGAGAGAAGAAAAGAAAAAAAAGACTATATGTTAGCTAACTGAACATGATTTAAAAAAGAAAAAGAAAAGAAAACATGTTGTAGATAATAAATATAGTACCCATATATTCACATTTATTCATTTAGGCAAAATTGTGTGGATATATGTGAAAATATTTTTAATTATTTACAAAATACGGGAAAAAGATCCCATGTCCTATAACAGTGTAAAATTTTGAACATTTTTCTTCATTTAAAGATTTTATTTATTTATTAGAGAGCACGAGCAGGGTGAAGGGTAGAAGGAGAAGCAGACTCCCTGTTGAGCAGGGAGCCTGATGCAGGGCTCGATCTGGCGCTCGATTTCAGGACTTCTGGATCATAACCTGATCCGAAGGCAGACCCTTAACCAACTTAGCCACCCAGGCACCCAGCAGTGTAAAATTTTAGATTGCTTAGGAATAAAATACATGTAAGGGCCTATATGGAAAGAACTTTGAATCTTTAATGAGAAACACAAAAGAAGACTTGAAAGAAGTATGCCATGTTGCGTGAGGGGAAGACTCAATATTGCAAAAAATATGGTCTCAAAAATATTTACAATTGTAATGCAAGCCCAATAGGATTTTTATTTTGGAATTGGGTAAAATATTCTGAATTTCATCTAGGAGAGGAAACAGCCAGTTTTTGGAGAGAACAGTGATAGGTACTTGCTCAACTAGATATTGAGATGTATTCTAAAGTAACAATAAGATAGTATGGCAATGGCACAAGAATAGGCAGTTGATAGGGCAACAAAACACCCCAGTTTGCCTGGGAGTGATGGGTTGCCCAGGACACAAAACTCTCAGTGCTAAAATTGAGACACTTCTGAACACACTAAAATGGTTGGTCATCCTAACAGTGGAAAAGAAAAGCCTAAAATCAAACCTTAATAAATAAGAGGGAATCACAAATCAGTGGGAAAAGGAAGGATTTGGGGGTGCCTGGGTGGCTCAGTTGGTTAAGCGTCTGTCTTCAGCTCAGGTCGTGATCCTGAGGTCTCTCTCAAATAAATAAAATCTTAAGAAAAGAAGAATTTTGTAAGAGAGGGTTTCAGAGAAATGGCAACTATTTGGAAAAAATGAATTAGGCCCCTACTTCGTAACATATACCAAAATAAATTCCATATGGATTGGTGAGTTAGATATAAACATAAAAAGTGAAAATGTGAAACAGTAAGAAATTATGTAGGTAAACATTTCCCTTATTTGGGTATAAGGAAGAACTTTCTAAGTATAAAGACAGCAGAAGATATCACAGAAGAAAATGTTGATATACTTGAATTTAATATATATATTCTATATATAGAACTTAATTTTTGTACACATCAGAAAACAGCACACGTAAATGAGAAAAGCAGATTATTAATAGAAAGTAAAAAAATTTGCAAAAATATATGATAGACTAAAATAGACACAGCCAAAGGAGTCAAAGGACATATGACAACTAAATGTATTGTGGTATCTTGGATGAGATTTGGAACCAAAAAAGACAATAGGTGAAAAATAGGGAAATGTGAATAAAGTATGGACTTCAGTTAATAATAATGTATCAGTATTGGTTCATTCATTGTGACAAATGTACCATACTAATGTAAGCTGTTCACAGCAGAAACTGAGTGTGGGGCGTATAAAACTTTTTGGTACAATCGTCACCATTTTTTAAAAGATTTTATTTTAAGTAATCTCTATACACAGCATGGGGCTCAAACTCATTACCCAGAGATCAAGAGTCACATGCTCCACCAATTAAGCAAGCTAGCCAGGTATCCCATTCACAACTTCTTGAACTCTAAAGCTATTCTAAAATAAAAAGATGGTTAAACTATATATATGATATAAATACAAACTGGTGGTTGCTAGTGGCAGAGGGGTGGGGAGCATGGGCAAAATGGGTGAAGGGGAATGGGAAGTACAGGCTCCCAGTTATGGAATAAATAAGTCATGGGGATAAAAGATACAGCATAGGAAATACAGTCAATCATATTGTAATAGTGTTGAAAAGTAACAGATGGTAGCTACACTTGTGGGGAACATAGCACAGTATGTAGACTTACATAGACTTATGGAATCACTTTTTCGTACACCCGAAACTAATGTAACATTGTGTATCAACTGTACTTCAATATAAAAGTACATGAGAATGACAAAAAGAATATACATATACGTGTGTGTGTGTGTGTGTGTGTGTGTGTGTGTGATGACACTGACCAATATGTACAAACCTACATGTGAAGGTTAATATATGCCAATATATTATATGTAACATGTATACACATATAACATATATAATATATATATAACATGCAAACAAATTAGAAAGATGAACATCTTTAAAGAAACAGGAGCAAAAGCATATAGGTAAGTGGTAAGTATGTGAGAAGAAATGTTCAACCTTTCTCTCATATAGTACCAAAGGTATGTAAATGATTTTGACCTTTCTGGAAAGGAGCTTACCAGCATATAATAGCTTTAAAATGTTCATACTTTTTGACTTAGTAAGTCCACTTCAGAGTAACTACCTTAAAGGGTTTATCTAACTTGCACACAGTGTTTTATGGTCGAATATATTCTTCACTGGGTTATCTGTGATAGGAAGTTAAGTGGAAAAGGTCTAAATGTGCAACATTTGGGGAATATGGTGGTGAACTTTATGATCTGTATATACTCTGAAGCCATTCAAATATATCAAAGAAGAATGTAGCCTAATGATCAAGAGCATAGGTGTTTTTTTTTAATATTTATTTATTTGAGAGAGAGCGGGGTGAGGAGCAGAGAGAGAAGCAGGCTCCCCGCTTGGAGTCAATCTCGGGACTCCAGGATCGTGACCTGAGCCAAAGGCAGACACTTAACTGACTGAGCCACCCAGATGCCCCACAGTTCTAGAATTATTATTTTTTTAAATTTGGTCTTTGGTGTGTTTTGTGTTTTGTTTTCTGTTTTGTGTTTGTTTTGTTCAGTGAAACCAAGTGTCTGAGGAAGTACATAGGGTTGTGGAGGCCAGAATCCAGCCTGATGAGCAGGATGATGCACGCTCCCCAGCATACGGTCAGGTACATGCCCAGCAACAGGACAAAGAACACGCCTGGTGGCGCTAGCCGGTTGGGGAGCCCCGGGAGAAGGAACTCAGACACACCACTCTGGTTCTCTCAGCTTATGTTCATCTTCTTCTGCTGGGGAAAAAAGGATTGTTAAAAAAGCAGAAATCAACAAATGTTGTTTTAACAGTTGATAGATTGAAATGAGATCCTTTCTACTGATGAAAAAATTATTTGGTCTTTTTTTTAAAAAGTGTCCTTTTCTCATGTTTTCAATTATGTCTGTAATCATTTTACACAGAGTTCTAGTGTTCGATGATTCTAACACTGAAGAGTTACCTGAAAATTTGGAGTCCAATTCTGCTATTGTGTCTTCAGGCATTGGCTGCTGGCGGGGTATTGCTTTATGTGTTTTGTAATATTTTTATTATAAATCATGTTCAGTGTGGTTTTACCTGTGGGGATCTTGTGGAAGATTCGTCCCATTAGAGCTGTTTTAGGTTGCTTCTGCCAGGTATTTCAAGGGGTATCAACAGCTAGGAAACACTTTCTACTAATTTTTTGACGTGGGGGTATTCTTGGACCTTGCAGGATGTTTTAAATCCCAAACCCATGTGAAAGCAGGTTTGAGATTACCAATCCTTATAGGGAGACCTTTTTACTGCCTTCCCAGGTATGAGGCTGTCTGCCCTATACTGGTGAATGGATTTTCATCTAGTTCACCCTTATCATAGGGATAGTCCTTGAAAGTTTCAACTTTCTACAGGAGTCTTTCTTCCAACCCCGTCTTACTTTTAGGCTCAAGGCTGTTTCCTGCCTCTGCCTAGTCTTCAAAATCTAAGCCACCTGCATCCCATCATTAAAACAGCTAAATCCTGCTAAATACTCTGGTTTGAGGTTTTCCACTTTGTGTTTGGACCTCTAGTGACTTCCTTTACTTACTTGCACACCCAGCTCTATTTCTGAAAGGACACTATATTCTATTCTGTATTTCTCCATGTTTTACGGTATGGACAGACTTTCAGGTTACTTTCACCACATTACTGGAAATGGACATGGAAGATTATTTTTGAAGGAAAATAATCTTAGGATGGCAAGCAGCACTGGCTTAGATGTTAATCCTTCACTGAGGAGGCCATCCCCCTTTCACAGAAGAATGTAAATGGATTTTTTTCCTGCCCTACTCCACTTTAAAATATTTTTGCTTGCCTAAAAAAGGAAACAAAACTGTCAACCTATCAGTTACCTGAGGTCTACTACCTCTTTTATTATTCTTTTTACCTAAATCTTGGTATATTTGGCAGAATACCAGATTTCTTGCCAGTTTCTTGCCGAGGACTATAGTGAAGGTGGGGAGGATACATCTCACATATGTGCATATATTATGGATGGGTGATTTTTAGTATGAGAAAATTGATCAGATGAATGATTCTCCAGTTTTTTGGTGAGCTCTGTTACAAAAGTAAAAGCTGTTTGGCATGCCTTTTAGAAAAGAGAGAATAATTTACCTCCTTTCACATATTTCAAGAATGAATGTATAATATAATATGGATACAGAATAAGTTGTGAATGGGTAAATCTTGGATGGTTGGTCATCCTCATTTCTTCCCTCTTAGTCATCAAAACCCAGCCTATCTACCTCAGAATTGCCTTTCTACCTTAAAAATCTATCTGGTCTCCACCTCTAGTCTTGTCCTTCTGTCCTTGGCACTGTTGTGATTGTCCTCTTCCTGAAACATATGCTTAAAAATGTTTTAGATGCTCCCCATCACCCTCAAAAAATGCAAACTCCTTAGCATAGCATAACTAAATAGTCCATGTCTACCTCATGATTCTTTTTTTTTTTTCTTTTTTTAAGATTTTACTTATTTATTTGACTGACAGAGATCACAAGTAGGCAGAGAGGCAGGCAGAGAGAGAGGAGGAAGCAGGCTCCCCGCTGAGCAGAGAGCCCGATGTGGGGCTCGATCCCAGGACCCTGGGATCATGACCTGAGCCGAAGGCAGAGGCTTTAACCCACTGAGCCACCCAGGCGCCCCATGATTCTTATCTCGAGAGTCTCCAGTATATACCTTGCATTTCAGTTGCACCAGATTACTAGCACTTCCCCCAAACTCTACATATTCTTATTAGGCCTAAGAAAACACTTAATGAAAATATTATTGGTTTTAACAAAAATATTATTGATGAGTTTGCTTCCATTTTGGCCAGGAAAGTAAACCTTAATAAATTCTGGTATTGGTGTAAATAGAATATTGAACCTTAATGCTGTAAGTTTTAATGTATCTACGTTTCAATTTTTCAACTGCTTTAATGTTCTGGAAAAAATTAACCATTCAGAAATACATAAAAACATGTATATGGGGCCCACGTTTTTCCTTTTGCCTCAGGCTCCAGTGTGGCTCAGTATGGCACTTTTGCTGATCCTGTCCTTATTGAAAATTGTGATATTCTGTTCATCATGGATTTTTGCATTAATTTTAAATGACAAATACTGAATTGTCTAGATTATGGAGGTTTTCTTTTTGTATCCCCTTAAATTCTGTGCACACAGTGAGTTCCTTATTCATCCCACCCTTATCCCACACTTGCTTGAGATCCTTAGGTATATAAATAATCCATTTGTGACTAGTGGGCATCTCAAAATATTGCAGTTGAAATACAGAGCTTTTATTCCTGGAAGTGGTTTCCACCATACCTCCCCACTTTTTAGTACAGAGCTCAGAGTTCTGAAGTGGGAGAAATTTTATTTTTAAAATAATATTTATTTTTTGAATAGGTAATACATTCACATGATTCAAAATTCAAAAGGCATACAGAAAAAATGTAAAGTCTCCTCCCATCCTTACTGTCTCACCGCCTAGCCCCTCTCCTTGGAGGCAAACAACAAGGATATTCTTTAACAATATCCTTCAAGAGATAATTTATGCTTATTCAAGCAAATATGTACATATATTTTAATCTCCTTTTACACAAATGGTAGCATATTGTGTCGAATCTTGCTCTTTTAATTTAACTATATATTGGAGCTCAATTCATATTGGTATGTAAAGGCATTCTTCATCCATTTTTATAGCTGCATAGTTAAGGATCTCATTGTAGGAACATTATTTAATCAATATCTCAATGAGAGACACTTGGGTTATTTCCAGTCTCCTTATGTTATAATGCCGCAGTGAATAACTTTGTCATTGTGAACATGTGAATATATCTATGGGATGAATTCCTAGAAGTCAGATTTCTGGAATAGATTTGTACATATATAATTTGGTAGATACTATTTAACTGTTGTCCATGGAGATGGTACCAATTTACACCTCCACCAGTAATGTAAGGACAACTGTTTTGCTTACACTGGCCACAAGCAGTATGTTATCAGGCTTTTGCTTTGCCAGTCTAACAGGTAAGAGATGATATCTCAGTGTAGGTTTTTATGGGCCCAGCACGCTTCCGCTGTGCTACTCTGCTTCTCAGTGTATGTTTTTAAATTTCTCTTAAATATAAACATCTTTTCACATGTTCAAGAGCCACATGTATTTCCATTTCTTTGAATTGTCTCTTTATACCCTTTGTCCATGTTTCTATTGAATGGTCTTTTATTATTGATTTATAGGGACCCTTTATATAATAAGGAAATTAGTCCTTTGTAGAAAAGTTTCAAATATTTGTTTCCTGTTTGTTGTTTCTCTTTTAACTTTGCTTATGGAAGTTTTTGCTGTTCAGAATTTTTTTTATGTAGACAAAATTAAAAACCTTTTATTTTATGGCTTCTGAGTTTTGTGTGAAGTGGGAAGCTTGATGAAAACTCACTCAAGAATAAAGACAAAGAGGATCTTAATAATCACTATATCAGTAAGGAAGGGAATGTGAATCAGCTGACCATTAGAAATTTCTAAAATTCCATAACCTTTGCAATTTCCCCATATTTATTCTGTATTTTGTCCCCATGTCTATCTCCCCAGAGTGATTAAAACAAAACCCTTGACATGTTGAGGGCCTATGTGTTTGTCTTGAATAGGAAGAATGGGATGAATTGAGAATAATATTTAATCTGATAGGAAGAAGACTCCTGAAGTATTGGCAGCTTTAAGAGGAAAAGAAAACATCTCTGGGACCTGCCTGAGGGAAGAAAAAAGAAGAAAGTGCTTGAAAAATGGGGATCAGGGGCGCCTGGGTGGCTCAGTGGGTTAAAGCCTCTGCCTTCAGCTCAGGTCATGATCTCAGGGTCCTGGGATTGAGCCCCGCATCGGGCTCTCTGCTCAGCAGGGAGCCTGCTTCCTCCTCTCTCTCTCTGCCTGTTTCTCTGCCTACTTGTGATCTCTGTCAAATAAATAAATAAAATCTTTAAAAAAAAATGGGGATCAGTTCTTTCGACCTGGTGGTGTAACCTACCTCACAATGATAGTGAACGACAGCTGTTTAGAAAAAGAACTAGACAAAAAGAAAAAAAAGAAAATTAAAAGAACTAGACAGTGTTGATAATGTTTCCTTTTTCATGACAAGGTACAACTAGCAGTATCATGACATTAGATTTTTAATTTGAACAACACTGGTTTAGTACCCAAGTGAGTTATATCATATAGAAAATGGCTTAAGCCTTTAAGGAAGTGACTATAGGTCTCAAGTACAGTTCAACAAATATTGCTGAGTCCCTGACTCGTTTCCTTCTTTTTCCTTTTTGTCATTCTACTCCTGTCTCCCTTCTTTACCAAAGTACAGTGTTAAAACCCAAGTGGGATTTTATCTTACTTTTTCATGGCTTATTTCTCAGCTTCCCTGTTAAAAGTTTATAGAACACTAGAGGAGCCCATGTAGCTCAGTAGGTTAAGCAACTGCCATTAGCTCAGGTCCGCACAGGTCACGATCTCAGGGTCCTGGGATAGAGCCCTGTCGGGCTCCCTGCTCAGTGGGGAATCTGCTTCTCCCTCTCCTTTTGCCCCTCCCCTCCCCCCAGCTCATGCTGTCTCTCTCAAATAAAATATTTTTTAAAAAGTTTATAGAACATTGTATTTAAGTATTTCCAACATTAGGGGTATGCTTATGTTCCTTAAATTGGAAGATGTCAAGAAACATTTCCAGGGGTTACCCAGACACTGGAACTATAGAATAGGGATGGCCATTTGTCTACCTTCCCTTCTGCAGCCTGTTCAACGTGATTAGTTTATACCATCCTCTCTCCCTACTCAACTTTGCTGCCCTTTGAACCTCAAGGCACCTCTCATTGGCACATTATTCTATACCCTGCCTCCTTTCCTATCTGTTTTACTCCCTTTCCGTGTTACTCCAGATTTCTCTCACAGCTCCCCCATATTCTTAATACGTCCCCACTTGCACTATTTAAATCCAATCCTCCAGTCTCTTGCCTGAATGAGTGAAATACTCTTACTACTATTCTGCCTTAATCCAGCTACCGTCTAGCTGCTAAAGTGATCTAAATACATACATGACAGTAAGGGGAGGACTTTCATTCATTTCAAACAATCCTATACTGTTTGAAGTTTTAAAATATGCATATAGTACTGTTGTCATTAAAAAAGCACAAATATCATATTACTCCACTGTTTAAAATCTTCCAATAGTTTCCCATTGTGAGATAAAACTCAAAATTCTTAATATCATACACTCCATTAGCTCTGCCACTTCAATTAGTCAACTTCATTGACTTCTTTTCTCTTGTTCTCCCAGATAATGACTTTGCCAGGGTTATCAAAGATGCTCAGTTCTGAAGAGCTAAAGAGCTACCGTTTAAACATCTGGAGCGTGCCAAGTGCTTTACATTGTGATCTCATCTTTCAACCCTGTAAGGTGGGCATTACCATTTCAGTTTTATGAAGACACTGAATATCAGAGGTTAAGTGACTTCCCCTAAGGTCACACAAATGTTGGCAGGTAGAATCAGGATTTGAACCCAGTTCTGCCTAACTCTCAAACCTATGCTCTCTCCACTATACCATGCTACCCCTAGAATGAAATGTTCCAGTCACTCTGGCCCTACCTTTTAAAAAAGCATTACTTCCTATCTTTAGGTGGGAAGTTTAGGAGTTAGTTTAGCATCATAGTTCAGACCATTAGTTCTGGGGTCAAACTGCATGGATTTAAATACCATCCCTCTAATTTATTAGCTTTGTAACCTTGAATTAAGTTAATTTCTCTTGAGCCTCAGCTCTCTAAGTGGGTATGGTAATAATAGTTCCCATCTCATAGAGTTGTAATTTTTAAAAAGATGACCCATGTAAAATAATATGTGGCAGATAGTATGCATATCCTCAGCAAAGCATAGCGAGTATCAATATATTGCAGATACATCTCAAAATTCTGTTGGCCCTTTTGTTCCTCTAGAGTTCCTGATCAGTACATCTGAATCTTGGCTTGCTATATCCTAATTGTTCCTTCTATGTATTTCTGTGTAAAAGAAAGTACCATAATTACATTGTACAGGCAGGCTTTGCCTTCTTTAGTTTCTTTCTTTCTTTCTTTTTTATTAACATATAATGTATTATTTGCTTCAAGGGTACAGGTCTGTGAATCACCAGCCTTATTACACAACTCACAGCACGTGATTTTTTTAAAGATATTGCTTCAGAGGCACCTGAGTGGCTCAGTTGGTTAAGCGTCTGCCTTTGGCTTAGGTTGTGATCCCCAAGTCCTGGGATCAAGTCCTACTTTGCTTCTCCCTCTGCCTCACAAACAAATGACTAAAATCTTAAAAAAAAAAAGATACAGCTTTAGATACAGACAACAAATTTTATTAGTTCTTACATTAAATGACTGATTGCTGATATGTTCCTCATTTGCTAAGTTGTCACAGAATTTAATGACTTAGTTGTCAAACTGCTTTAGCATTTCTTATAGGAGTACTAAAAGTAGTAATGCAATTATTTTCTTGTATCACAGGATTTGTCAGTTTTGCTATGTGTAGTGACCAGTTCCACTTGCTCGTCTGCATAGTGGGACCTCATGATGGCCCGGGTAACCTGCTAGTGTATATTCCTATCTGCTCTTGTTGGCTCACTTTCCATGTCAGGTATCAAGTTTGGGCATCACCTTGAAGTAGCTGTTTTAGGGAAGTCAATCACAAAGCCAGCCCTCAAGTGGATACTCTTGACTGGTCTTGTGATTGGTGTAGCACTCAAATGAACTATCTGAACAAGGCCTTGGATACTTTCAGTCCCTACACAGTCATGGCCATGTACTGTCTGCCTCTCCAAACACCTGTCCTCACCTTCTCTTCCACTCTTTTTAAGGAATGGCAGCATAGGCCCTCAACAGCCTTGGCTGGTACCACCTGTGGTTTCCTTACCATAGTTCTTGGCCTTTTTGCTGCCACACTTTTTTTTTTAACAGACAGAGATCACAAGTAGGCAGAGAGGCAGGCAGAGAGAGGGGAAGGGAAGCAGGCTCCCTGCTGAGCAGAGAGCCTGATGCGGGGCTCGATCCCAAGACCCTGGGATCATGACATGAGCTGAAGGCAGAGGCTTTAACCCACTGAGCCACCCAGGCGCCCTGCTGCCACACCTTTTAAGATGTCCCTTGTGGTCTGTCTCTGTTGCCCTTTGACTGGAGATCAATTAATCTAAGCAATATTCTTACTCTTCCATGGAATAAACATACAAGTTACCAGACTTTTCTGCATCAGCCTCTTTTGAGTCCAGAAGATGAAACTGGAAGAGAATATGAAGAGTTTTAAAACACCACTGAGTGGTCTTTGAAATAAAATCTTCCTAGGCCAAGATTTTTTTATTAAGGTACTGATAGGAGTGAAAAATTTTTTTTTTTTAAAGACCACCGATTGCTTTGCATGTAAACGTTATCTCACATGGGGTTTATTGACATATTTTTTAAAAGATTTTATTTCTTTCAGACAGAGAGAGAGAGAGAGACCAGCAGTGGGGAGGGGCAGAGGGAAAGAGAGAAAGCAGCAGACTTCCCGCTGAGCAGGAAGCCTGATGCCCTCTGGGTTCATGACCTGAGCTGAAGGCCGACTCAGCCAACTGAAGCACCCAGGTGTCCTCTAACTTGTTATATTTTATATCTAGACTCCCTCTAGAGATTTGTTACCATAAATAAATACAAAAAGTTCTTGCTTGGTTTCCTTGTATCTGTTATCCCTAATGTTCATTTATAGACTCATGAGCAGGGGCCTTAGGGACAGTCTTGGTCCAGTTTCCACAGTATGTTTAGTAAAACCCGGAGGTCCTAAGACAGTGCCTTAGGCACCACAGGAGTGGGTGAAATGGGGGTGGGGGTGACAACAGTGGGCCTCTTCCAATGCAGCTTTGGTTTTCTATTTTATATACTAGGCTTCCAAGTAAGATTTCATTTCAGGGAAAGATTCTGCTAATGCAATCCTTTTCATATTCGGAGTCTCAAGCATTCTACCCTGAATATTGAAATGAGAACTTTGAGTGTTATTAGGGCTGAGAATACCACCTTTCTATCAAGATACTGAAGTTTCTGAGATTGACAAAGCAAACAAAAGCTCAAATTGTTGCTCTGGTATACCTAACCTCCTTGACAATGAGGACAAATGTTCTTTCTACCTTTTCTCTCTCCCATTATCTGGTACCAAGTAGTACTGAACATACACTTGGTGCTCAAGCATATTGTATAAATCCGACAGACCCTCTCTCTCATTATGTACATTAGCTGAGCAAGCAGTTAATATTGTAAAAGAAAACAGTTACATTTGTGTCTAAATGTGATGAGAATATCTTAATACCAAATGAAGGAAGACTAAGAAGGAATAAATAGTTAGCAAATTAAAAAACAGTAATATATAATAAAAAGGAGGAATGAGGGGCACCTGGGTGGCTCAGTGGGTTAAAGCCTCTGCCTTCGGCTCAGGTCATGATCCCGGGGTCCTGGGATCGAGCCCTGCATCGGGCTCTCTGCTCAGCTAGGAGCCTGCTTCCTCCTCTCTCTCTCTCTGCCTGTGATCTCTGTCAAATAAAATAAATAAAATCTTTAAAAAAAATAAAGAGGAGGAATAAATTCAAGAAGGCAAAGACTAAAGGACCCTTCATTTATGACTTGAGGTTTTCTGTGAACACACTAGATTTTGTAGAGAAAAAAAATCAATGGGGATATATAGATACAAATTATATGCTAGATACCTACCCTAAGAGCCTGATTTCTCCTGGACTTCAAAATGCCATTATTCTTACTACTGTACACATACATGTTCTCCAAACAGCAGCCAGACCCTCCTAAAACTTAAGTTATATCACTCATCTGCTAAAAACCCTCAAATGGCTTCCCATTTTGCTTGCTAAAAGCCAAGTCCTTGCAATGGCCTCTAACGCCCTACATGATCAGTGCACTTACCCGCCTCCCAGCCCCAATGTGTCTCATGCTTGTCTCTGACTTTATTTACCATTCTCCTTACTTATTTTGCTCCAGCCCTGTGGACTCTGACTGTTCTCCCTCAGCATCATGGCATGCTGCTCTGACCACGGGATCTTTGGACCTGCTGTTACCTCTGCCTGAAATATTCTTCCCAGATACCAACATGGCTTAGTCACTTAATTCTTTCAGGTCTCTGAGAACTGCCACATTCCCAAGGAGGCCTTCTCTAACCATCTTATCTCAAATAACAACAGCCCCACAAACATTCCCTAATACCCCAGACTCCGCTTTTTCCTCCATGGCACTCATTATACTGGCATATTTATGGGTTTGTTGCCTGACTCCCCTCTCATAGAACACAAGCTCTACATGGGCAAGGACTTTGTTTTTTTGTGCACTCTTGAAGCCGTGGCACCAAAAACAGTGTCTGGCACAGAAAAATCACTTGAAACTTTTGTGAATTTCTTCACCAGGGTTTTAAAAGATTTCCTCATAGTACCTATATGGTGGAAAACTTAAAGGACTTGAGGCTTCTAGAAATGTGTATTTCCCCAGCCTTCATGGATCTGAACTAGAGGCTCCCAACAAGTAGTTACATACTGGTCTACACTTCAGTCTACTGGCATTTGAAGTTGGGAGGGGAATCCAGTCAATATAATCTCTTCTACTACACTGTGGGAACTGACTGTCAACACTGAATCCCTTCCCTCCCCATCTCATCTCAAGGTTCTCCTTTCTCACAAAAACGTCACACAGACAACCCTGGAATACCGTGCTGTTCCTTGCACAGAGCAAGTACCCAGACACGCACTTCAGTCTTGGAACCAACCTACACCAAATCTCTCCAGGGTGTAGGTGATAACCAGAATAGAAAGCTTTCTGAATCAGAGTTGAATTTTGTAGAAGCCTTTATTTCAGTGATCAAAAGAATGCAGTAAATGGAGTCTACACTGATTAACATTAGGCATGCATCTCTACTTGAAACTGCTGTTAGTTTCTGACTGGCCTAAATCTTACCACCTATTTAGGCACATCTTTGAATTTTTTGGACTCTGATATACAGGGTAAGTAAGCTTCTTCCTTGTGGCAGTTTAGTAATGAATTATGCTCACTTGCTAGATTCCTTTATAACTAAAGGTCTCTAGACACTCAGGCTACCTGTACTACCTTGAGACCATACCTTATACATTAAAGTAAGTCACAGCATAAGGGAAGGAGAGAATCTAGAAAGCTCAGTGTATTGTTTGAATATCCCATAGACTTTTTTTCCAGCACTGATAGTCAAAACACTAGATAAGGAGGCCTACAGTTAAGTACCAATTACTCTTCTCCCACTGCTGCCGTTTCTGAGACAAAAGGTGTATATCCAATCTCCCCAGAAATCTGAAATGAATCCACACAAATGACAGATTTTACCTTATGTGGTCCCACAATCAAATTATAGAAAGCAGTTCCACTATCAAAACTATAGGGAGCAGTTAATGGGACTTTGAGAAAGCACAGTCCCACATACATTAATATGCATCTATTAGAGTTTTCCATTCATCTGTCAATTGTTTTCACAAGATTAGCATTAAAAAACACAGCCAAGTACACATATGACCCTCAAAACCCACCCCCCCACACACACGCACGCACACACACACACGTATTGGTCTTTGTTCATAATCAGATGACAGGATGTCCTAAGAGTGACAAAGGTGGAAGCCAATTCCCCCATTGCCTTTTCTTCAATTATCCCATCAACCGCTCTTCATTTCTTGAAGTACCTTCCTTTTCCAAAGACGTTAATGCTGAGATCAGTCAGAAAGGCTTTCTGAGAAAACTGGCTTGGATTTCTGGGTCTGTTCCAGTCGATTCAAGATGAACTGGCTTGTATCAATGAAGCGCTCAACACAGTTCACAAAACAGGCCTCAGCCCGACTGTCCAACTTTGGCCCAGGCTTGTCCATGCACTTCTCCTGCTCAGGACAAGATACAGAAACACAAAAAGAACTTGAGAAAAAAATCAGGAGGTGGGGAGGGAGAGGTTACTTCTTGTTATTTAGAGGAAAAACTTCACCTAAAAACAGTATCTGATATGTTACTATTTCACATTTGACATGTAGCAAACAGTTATCTAGAGCCTTACATTAAATTCTCCCAACAACCCTACAAAAGAGATATTATCATTAATCCTCATTTTACAAAGAGGGAAACCATGGCAGAGATAGCTTACCCAAAGTTATTGGAACAGAAAATGGTGGAGCTATTATAGAGCCGGAAAAAAGGGGGATGCGGGGGGAAGCAAAATGCAAGTGAAACAAACTTTCACTGAATTTGGTTATAACTCCAGAACGCTGCCACCATTAAATGCCTTTAGAGTAACTGCAGGGGAAAAAAAGGGTGAAAGAATAAATCACAGCAGCGACACCCTAAAACCTACCAAAGGAAAAAAGGAATCTATTACCCAATATTCTATAACCTTTTCTACTTAAGCCAGAAATTCTTGAATACTCTCAAGATGAATGGAAAATTATTTAAATATTCCTAAAGGGCCCAAAGCTTACAAATTCTTAAAGGAGTCCTTAACCACACCCCCTCCCGGGCAAAATGTAATCAATCACATTAAAAAAAAATAATAATAAAGCACCAAAGAGTATATAGGTAAGCATCTGTTAGGAGTCAGAGTCCAACAATACCATAAGCTTATGTGAAAGGGACTGTGGAACTGATGACTGCATTCAGTTCAAGATAAGTAGTTCAAATGAATTTTATTCGTTATTATCTGCTGTGTACACAAGCTTCACACTCTCCACTTCCAAGAAAATTATCCTTAGCCTCTGAATACGATGAGGGTTTTTTCCCCCCACACAAGGCAGGGCAGTTATGCTGTCCTTGGCGGCCAGAGAACACTTTGATCCCCAGCTGCAAATGCCTTTCCACCCTTCTGCCAAAGTCCCCTGACAGGGCATACTCAATTCCTCAACCTTCAGACCTGGAAGAGCCTGGTATTACACAACAATCCAACAAGAAAGCAAGTAAGTGTGTGCGGGGGGGGGGGGGGGGGGGGTTGGGGTAGATAGATTACGCCACTTTTACAGTTACTGGGCTAGAGCCACTAATTTCTCATGGGCGATGGTTAAAGCAACTGGGTAATCCAGGTAAACCCTGAGTAGCCCAGGAACAGGAGACTCACTGCCTGGGACTCGGGGCTCCAAAAAAAAAAAAAAAAAAGAAAAAATTCTCTGTGCTGGTGGCTCTCATCTGTCTTGGTGGCCAGCACTAGGCAGCTTCAACCTCAGGTGCCTAATGAGCTGCTTGGGACAGAGGAAAAGTCGGCTGCAATCCCCAGTCCTCTTCAACAACAAAGCCAAGGTCTGGGGTGAGAGTCCCCCGAGAAGCGGAGTCACCTTCACCTTTTCTATCTTCCGGCTTGATCTTAGAAACCTGAGGAAACCAAGGGGGTGCTACCGGGTCCTCCCGCTCCCCGAATCCCAGACGTCCTGGGCAGCCCCGCCGGGCAAGGACAGGGGGAAAGTAGGTACAGTGGCCAGGTTCCAGCCCCAGGCTGCTTACCCAACAAAGTTCCGTCATCTGGTGCACCAGTTGCTGGAAACGCTGCTTCTGAGTCTCCACCTCGATGAAATGTTGCAGTTGAGGGTCCACCGAGCCCAAACCCGCCGCGGACGAAGACGAAGAGGAATCCATCCCAGCGCCGCCACACTTGCCAAGACAAACTCCGTACCAACTCACCGACCTTCACGTGTCTCCGCGACGGAACCGGAACCACAACCTGACTGTCTCTGGGCCCGCCCCGTGAGCGCACTGCGCCGGCGCGCGGTCCTGAGCGTGGCCCCGCCCGCCGCTCCTCCCAGCCGCCTGTGCGCCCGGCTCCCGCCCGCGACACGGCTCCCGCCCGCGACACCGGTGCCGCGCTTCAGGTGAACCCTGAGGCCTCAAGGCTTGCAGCCCAGTGCCGCGGTGCGGACAAGAAGCTTTCCGAAGAGAAAGGGAAAAAAGTAAAAAAGGAAGTTGCCTAACATCACGTGGCCGGTTTCCGCCGGCCCAACAGCCCCGCCCCTGCCCACTTCCAAATTGGCCCGCGCTTTTCGTGTTACAGTGCTGGTTCTGCCTGGGCCCAGACAACTTGGCCCATCTGTTAGCCGTCCTGGGGTTCCAGTTTTCTTTGAGGGTGTTTTCCCTCCTAATGGAGGAGAAAGAGACTCCGACAGAAATTGTCCCCAACTTGCAGGTTCATTCCGGTAATATTACATGCCTGCTGTGTGCCAGGTGCTCTGGTGCTTGTGCTTTGCTTGTGAGTTTGTCTCTGACTCAGAGCAGGAGTTAAATTGCTGAGGATCTCGTGGAGTTCTTAAAGTAGGAATATGCCAAACCAATGCCACACAACAGTTTTCTGGAACACTGAGATAGGGCGCTTCAGGGAGGTTGCATGACTAATCGAGATAGCAAGAAACCCTCATGCTTTCCAGTAATTTTATTTTATCAAAACACCCTCCCCTCCCATTTTTATGACACCATTTTATTCTTGCCAAATTCTGCCTCCCTCCCCCCAAGCTCTAATGCCTACCGAAAGATCTGTTGGACCCCTTGTCAGGCTATTTACACCCCTCCCTCCCCCAAACTTTGCATCCCAAATTCCGTCTGTCCTGACTCCTGGAAACTGGAAAATTTTCTCGCTGAGGTCAATACCAGGCACAGTAATTCCTTGGCTTTTGCTCAGAAGGTACTATCTCAGAGAATCAAAGAAGAGAGTCATTCTTAGATGTAGAGAGAGGCCCTTGTGTATTCACTGAGAGCGTGGAGGCTCCAGGGCCTGTAAGCCTGGGATTTCCTCTGAAGAAGTGAAATTGGGGCTTGTGGAGGAGAGGAATGGAACCAAGAAGCTTATTGGTGAGCTCAGGATTCTTCATCCATGACATCTAGGATGTTGCTCAGAAGAACTTTGAAAGTGGGCCGTTCCTCTGCTTTCTAAAACCAAAGAAAAAGCAGTGTGTTACAGTGGTCTAGAATCCAGAATTCAAGGGAAATGCAATGAGGGTAAGCAGAAATGTTTATTAAGTATACACTGTATGCCCTGTTGCATACCATGTCAATTACACACACACACACACACACACACACACACACACGAAAGAAAAAGGAAAAGAAATAGAAGTGCTCCATGAAGTCCTTGTTCACTTTTCATTTTTAGTAACTGAGGTTATTTTTTTTTTATTTTTTTTTCTGAAAATGGTTACTCTTTATTTTATTTTTATTTTTTTTATAATTTTATTTTTTATAAACATATATATATATTTTTTTCCCCAGGGGTACAGGTCTGTGAATCTCCACGTTTACACACTTCACAGCACTCACCATAGCACATACCCTACCCAATGTCCATAACCCCCCCCAACCCCCCTCTGCCCAGCAACCCTCAGTTTGTTTTTGTGAGATTAAGAGTCACTTATGGTTTGTCTCCCTCCCAATCCCAACTTGTTTCATTTACTCTTCTCCTACCACATTAACCCCCCATGTTGCATCTCCTCTCCCTCATATCAGGGAGATCATATGATAGTTGCCTTTCTCTGATTGACTTATTTCGCTAAGCATGATACGCTCTAGTTCCATCCACGTTGTCGCAAATGGCAAGATTTCATTTCTTTTGATGGCTGCATAGTATTCCATTGTATATATATACCACATCTTCTTTATCCATTCGTCTGTTGATGGACATCTAGGTTCTTTCCATAGTTTGGCTATTGTAGACATTGCTGCTATAAACATTCGGGTGCACGTGCCAGTAACTGAGGTTATTAATGTGATGATGACAATTTGCAGATTAAACTGACAAACACTGATTAAAAACTGAGGGTGGGGGGCACCTGGGTGGTTCAGCTGTTAAGCATCTGCCATCTTCCACTCAGGTCATGATCCCAGGGTCCTGGGATTGAGCCCCCATCCCATCAGGCTCCCTGCTCTGTGGGGAGCCTGCTTCTCCCTCTCACACTACCCTGGCTTGTATTCCCTCTCTCGCTGTGTCTCTCTCTGTCAAATAAATAAATAAAACCTAAAAAAAAAAAACTGAGGGCGAATTCATTACAGAATTTTACAACAGTGCATCATTATTTTGGATCCTCAAATGAAAAATGGCTACTAAACAAGTTTAAATGTTTGCCAGAACTGAAATCTTATAAACTTTCAAACACTGTTTTCTCATCCCATAGCCAAAGTTTTACAGAGGAATTAACATTTCAAGACCATGGGCTGCATCACTGAGCAGGGATCCTGAGCACCTGGGACATTTTATTACCACTGTCTGGCCTCTAGACTGAGGCCCTTTGTGACAGTCATGGTCCATAAACCCCTGAGGTATTTAGTGATTCACAGCATCTTCATGCCAGAAGGGTCTCAATCCATCAGAACCAAAAAGTCATCAGTTTCTTGTTCCTTTGAATCAGTGGCTCTTAAAACTAGCTGAGTATCAGAATTTCCTGGGAAGCTTAATTTTTTTTTTAGATTTTTATTTATTTATTTGACAGACAGAGATCACAAGTAGGCAGAGAGGCAGGCAGAGAGAGAGGAGGAAGCAGGCTCCCCGCTGAGCAGAGAGCCCAATGCGGGACTCGATGCGGGGCTCGATCCCAGGACCCTGGGATCATGACCTAAGCCAAAGGCAGAGGCTTTAACCCACTGAGCCACCCAGGCGCCCCTCTTGGGAAGTTTAAAAGGGCATTTCTGGGTTCTGCTTCAGACATACATAACTGGAATCTCTGAGGATAAGGCCCAGTCATTTGAACTTTTAAGAGTTCCCCAGAGATTCTGATATGCATCCAATTTCAAGAGTATTACTTTAAACAGGCTGTGGAGAAAGGGCCTGTCTGAAACAGTTAAACTAGCAGAGTGAGGATGTCCTAGCTGGGAGGGAGCATAGTCAATCCCCCTTAATCCTGGATGGCACAGGAGAGAGAAAAGGGAAATGATTGTCCCTTCCTCCATGCTTCCTTTGTGACCTCAGTCATTTGTTGAAGGGAAAGGAGCCACACTCTTATCCAAGTACCCACTTTTCACCCCACCAAGAGGGCTCCAGATTCACATATGTGCTTGTTGGACACCGTCCTGCCCCGTTTCTACTGGTGCAGCATTCATTTCCCACTAGAGGTTTCGGTTGCCAAATTAAGGTTGCCAAGGACCTACTGAAAAGTGGAGAAAGCACCTCTGAAAGAACCCAAGTTCAGAGCACCAAAACATTTTAGTAATAGTGGGACAGACTCCTTACTTTCAAAATACCACACCTACCCACATACTCCATGATGTACCCCATTTTAAAAAAATGAATAAAATTAATTTTAGTTCCCTTTCAGGAGGGTTTTTTTTTAATTCCAGTAGGACTACAGCCAGAAAAGTTGGCAGTTAGTAAAGTAGAAGAAAGGTCTAATGGCTTCCAAAGGAATTAACATAAATTTTAATGGCTTTTCTTTTTATGTGTCCATACATTTACCTGAGTGCCTTTAGCTGCCTGCTTATGCTAGGGGATGTGGCCTCACAACATCCCCTCCCCTAAAGCTGAGTTGGTAATGGGGTCTGCTGAGACAACTCTAGTGAGAACTAGATAAGCCTGGGAAAGTCTCTGGCCATCAAAGGAGTGGGGTACAGGCGGGGTGCCAGAATGTGTGTGGTTGTCAGTGTGTCCCCAGCTGCCACACGGCCAGGGAGAGTGGGGACTGGGGGCCTGGCTGGCTAAATGGGAAAGGAGGCTCAAGGAAATAATTTAAGAGGTCCCCCCCAAAACACTTACCTCATGCCAGCAGCTGTACATGATGGTATATACCCTTTCTGAAGCTAGATGAGGCCTATAGAGGCGTAGGCCTTGGGTGATGTGTTCAGCGGTTTCGCTGTTAGTAAATCTTTCATATGGCATCTTCCCCAGAGAGTAAATTTCCCACATCAAAACCCCTAGAAAAGGAAAAAAATGTAGTAAGTCGATTTGCAGTCTCTTTGGGTAGTTGGGATCCTCGTCTTCCTAGATTAACCTCAAATACTAGATTCTGCTGATTCCCTATTCTGTGAATTTTACATTTCGTTCAAACTTCTTCTCTAGTACTGACCACAATGGAGGATAATCAGGGTTGTACTGGACAATTAGCTCCTCTGGCGTGAGACAGCCTCTTATTTGTCTTTGTAACTAGCCGGTCTGGCAGAGTCCGTTGGGACATAATCAGTATTCAGAAGCTGTGGAATACTGAATAAATTGTTTGTTCCTCTCGATATATTGCTTAAGCTCTAAGAAAGCAGGGATCATGTCTAGGTTACTCTTTTTATCCTCCGGAACCCCTGTGGTGCCTGATAATAGTAAGCACTCCCTAAGGATTAGAAGCAGGAAAACAACACATAATAATCTCTCTGTGTGGTTACAAAGTGTCAATTTCCATTGCATTCTTCTTTCTTTGAGCTGTGTAATCTGTGTATTTCCTCCACTTACCAAAAGCCCAGATGTCAGATTTGCTGCTGAACTTGCTATACATAAGGACTTCTGGTGGAGACCACCGGACTGGAAATTTGGAGCCTACTGAGCTGGTATATTCATCATCCAGGACATACCTGCCAAGGGTTCAGGACTTGTTACTGTTAAAATTTTGGAGAGCTTGACATTTACTTACAATTTCTTGGCACAGTGGCAGGAGCCGCACAAATACATGCTTGCCGGCCCCACTGTCTTTTACAAATGTTTCTTTTAATGTATTTCTGTTTTCGGATTTGATTTAGCTTTCCTGATGGACAATATGGTTACAGCAAGGATGATGTGAAATAAGATCTATTGGGTACTCCCTTCCTCTTCTCTGTCCCCCTCTCTGTTTTATCCTTCCTTCTATTCTGCCATTGCCAGTGGGAATTAGACCGCTTAGGAAAGAAGGAGGCACAGGTCGGGGGGGAGGGTGCTGGTAAAGACAAGAGGATTAACAGATCAAGGTAAGGTATTGGGGAATATTCGCTTGAAAAAGAGGGAGGGAGAAAGGCAAGGAGAGGGATATTACAATAAACCAAGAGGAGGAAAGAAGTGACTTAAAGAATTCAGAGAAAGAGAAGGAAGAGAAAGAGGGTGAAAAAGACTAGAATGAGGGAGCAACCAGAAAGGGAGAGGATACAAAACAATAATGCTGTCTCATGTATGTACTGTGCTATTTTTCCTCTTAGAGGGAAAGATGAAAAAGGCACACCCACCTGGAAAGGCCGAAGTCAGATACTTTAACAACTCCTTGATCATTTACCAAACAGTTTCGAGCCGCCTGTAGTAACAATAGGTACCAGTGAGACTCTGTCCCTGGCACACGGGTTAAAGGCACAAAACTCCTGCCCACCGGGGGAATGAAGCCAGGGAAGCCTCATTTCTTTCAGCTCAAGAGACCTTTTCCCATCCAACAGGAGTCAGGTGATGCCACTGAGAAACTCTGATGTGTTGCCACTACATCTAAAGCAACCTGCTGTCTAGACAGAAGTAAAGCACCCGAGCGCACGCAGAATGATTTCGTTCACACCGACGATTCTCCAACACCCCATCCTCTACTGAATTGCTGAGAGAATGAGGGAGAACCAAAGGCAGGTGTGTTTTGTTTGCTTTTCTGCCAGTGGGACTAAGACAATTTGAGCCTTGGTCTGGTTGAAATAAACAGGGCCACAAAACTCTGATGCCTCCAGAGGCCAGGTGGGCAAAGTGATAGAGGGAGTCCGCATGGGTAGAGTGCAGGAAAATTCAGAGCACACCATTGGGTCTGTAGGAGAAGCTGCTCCTGGGCTCCAGGCGACTGTTAGCGTGGCCTGTGAGAATGAGCCTGGTGTTTCAAGATGGCCAAGACTGTCAAGAGAAGCTGGAAATTCAGGTTTTTTAAATGTGTTTTTAAGTGTTTGCTAGCTAATAAAAAAACATTAAAAAAAAAAAAGAAAACGAATGACTCTGATGTAACCAAACAATGGCTCTGTGCCAGGAGCAGCCCCACTGAGAAGCGGGGTTGCCCTTCCGTCCTGGGTGGGGGACCCCACCATTTCCTTGTTGCCATCGGGGGCTGGGCGCGAGTGATGGCTCCCACTCCCACTATAGCACGATTTGTAGCATTGAGGCTGGAGATCCTTCACTGGCTGACCACTGGGGCACAGGCTCACCTAACTCGTAATGTTTTCTAGATAAAACTGAGATGATGATCCCGGCCACCCTACTCATCCAGGTATGATATCTCTTCCACTGTTACTTCCACCCCCTCAGTCCTTGATCTCAGGCCAGTCCTTCTGAGGTCCTACCAGGTCTCGGTGAAGGAATTGCTTTGACTCCAGGTATTCCATGGCTTCACAGACATCCTTGCACATCTCCAGCAGCTGCTGAGTCTGGAAGCGGTTGCGCATTTCCCTCAGGTAGTTCAGGAGGCAGCCATTGGCCATGTACTCAGTGATGATGAAGATGGGGCGCTGTTTGGTGCAGACGCCATACAACTGAACCAGCTTCTCATGGGAAAGATTCCTATGGGAGAGGCAAAGACCCAGTCCTCCCTGTCTGGCTCTCCATACTACTGAGAAAGGGGCTGGAGAGCAAAGGGGCTGGTCCGGAAGTAGAGCATCAGATAAGGGACCGTGATAACAAGTCGAGTTTCCTCCTTCCCACCCTGAACCCCAAAAGTGCCTAATATGTGAGGGCGGGGCGGGGATACAGAGCCCAAACAGAACAGAAAATAAGCCCAGGGCTAACTGAACACTAAGGCTAGTCAGAATCTGTCTTCTCTTTGAAAGTCTCATTTTTAAACACTTATCACCAAATGCTACTGAGCTAGTACACACCCAGTTCCGACACCGTTATCGCCAATATCCAAGGCAAAGAAATGGTTACCTTAGCAGTTAGTACTTCTGCCAATCAAAGATTGACCTCAGGCCCTGGCCCCAAATCTCTCTCACTCCAAGTCACCTTAAGCCATGGTGGAAACTGTTCCGGTAATTCCTAGACTCCAGCAACTGGATTGAAGGTTGGGCTGTAACTCACATCATGACTTTGGCTTCTTCAATGAACTCATCCTCGGACATGGAGCCTTCTTTGATCATCTTGATGGCCACGTCGTACTGGCCTCTCCATTTCCCATACTTCACTACCCCAAACTGTCCAGTCCCGAGCTCCTTCAAGAAGGTCAGGTCCTTTGGATCAATTTCCCATGATCCTATAACAACAAAGCCTAGATATGATTTTTTTGGGAATTGTGTATGTATAATTCCTATAATAGATAAGAATCCCTACTAGGGGTAGAAATAGGCAGGCAGTAAAAGGGAAATGCTCAGGATTACTAATCTATCTTTGCTCAGGTAAATCTCAGGGACAGGGTGGTTACTGGTTGGAGGGATTGGAATTTTAGGTGCCAGGCAGCCATAAAGGAAGGAGAAACTGGACAACCTCTTAAAAGCCCTTTATGATTTTTTTTAAAATCACACAATTAAGAAATAATCCCTTCATGAATCGATGTGTTTGCAGTGCCTGTAGGAGCCACCAGAGGGAGAAAAATTATTAAATAACTTGCTTGGCTCTGCCCTAATCTTCCTCGA
Organism: Lontra canadensis; assembly: GCF_010015895.1. NCBI lineage: Eukaryota > Metazoa > Chordata > Mammalia > Carnivora > Mustelidae > Lontra > Lontra canadensis. The sequence continues at coordinate 739,528 of NW_022631071.1, read as the reverse complement.
GGCAGCTAGTGCAGAGCAGTGTGCTGCAAGGTCTACTTGGGTCTGCCCAGGGTAGTCCTTGTCACTGGCCCGTCCACCCTCCCCTAGAGAAATAAGCAGTTACCGTAGCCCAGGCCTGCAGTGGAAGGTGCATTCTTGTTTTGTTGAGACACTGGATATTTGAGCCTAGATATGAGCCCTGAAACATACAGAGGAGACGGTCATGTTGCTGGTGCAGTGTAGGAGATGGGATGCTGCACACACCCTCACATAAAATCTCGCACTTCTGACAGTCATCCTTCTGGTACATTGTGAATCCCAGGAGATCTCCATGAACCCAAATGTTTCTGGAAGCTTCTCCTCTCACAAAAGAATTTTCAGAAGAGAAAAAAAAAAAAGAGACAGAAAATACTCATTGATGTACACTCCTCAACTAAATATATCCCCACCTCCCAGCCCAGGCTTAGCTCACATCTAGCTTCTGCTTTTGTTACATCAGTAACAAAAGCATAAGGACCCCCTAAAATGACAGTCTTGACACTTGACACTTGACACTGCCTTGCGTGGAGGTAGCAGAAAGCAGCAAGTCTTCCCAGTGAAGCTTATCCATGTCTTCATGTCCTCACCAATCTCCAAGTTTTTAAATGTTTACCCTACTTAGAAACTGTCTTTGGGTATTTTCTAATCTGTATGTTCTCTGAGGGCAAGGACCTTGACTGATAATTTCACTGTGTTCTCCTCCGGTACCGAGAACATTGCTGTGTATACAGTAGGAGCTCAATGAGTACTTGCTGATTTGTTAATTACCAGGATCTTCTATGTCTTTCCTTAGCACTGAGCATCAGTTACCAAATAAGAAGTCACTCACTACTTGCTGTAAAGTCATCCTTTGACTTCCCCTTTACTTGATCTTGACCTGGCATCCTACGGGTTTTCTTTCATCAAATTTGCACTGCCCTGTGAGGCTTTTTCTTCCCCTCACCACCTTGTCCGGAATTGCCTTTCCTGGTTCTTGTCACGTGCTTCTTCTCTGGTGCCTCTGATACTCACCGGCAGAGTTATGCTGATGGTAGTTGATGAGCTCGGGTATGGTGCTGAAAAGGTGCTTCTCTGCCAGGTAATACTGGCTCTGAGGTGTGGAACACACAACATAATGGCGGATCACCCCTTGAGGGTCCCTGAAGAAGTGGAGGCTGGGTCAGTGACTTGGGAGCAAGGGTCAGCAGGACCCAAGAAGTAAAGTGAAATGAATTTTGCGTGTAAGGGGCAGAGACCATAGGAGGGGCACACCATGAAAACACCTCTGTCCTTTGTCCCCAGGGCCTTGACACAGTAACACTCACCCTGTTGATTTAGCAAACACAGACACGGTATATTTTCCAGCTTTGCTGGAGTCTCTGACAATGAAACCTCCTTCTTTCCCCTGAAACAACAAAAAAGAAGCCGACTTTAAGGAGGAAGTGGCACTCACACCTGCATTCTGCCTGCCCGAACTTGAGAGAAAAATTGAAGACTGAATTTTACTGCTGAGGGAGTGCCATGTTTTAGCAGCAACATCACTGCTTTTGATAGTGAAAAGTCTAATTGAGACCACCCCTCCAAAATATGACAGTCTTGACACTGCCTTGCTTTGAGGGGACAGAGAGCAGAAAGCCCTCACTTGTTGTGCAAGGAGAATGCCGTTTGCCTGTGGTCACACCTTTACCTCTTGCTTTAGCAGCTGTTCAGCTTGACTCCGGGTCATGTGTTTGGAATACCACCTGTAAAGGGAGAATGTTTCAGTGGCTCTTAGGCCATGGCATTTGCTGCTTAGAAGTTAGAGCGCCTTCCAACAGTTCATCTATGCCAGTGGTTCAATCCAGTTCACTCAACTCCTACTTATGGAGTACCTATCATGTGCATAGTACCCTGCATCCCTTTCCCAGAGGCTGGTTGGAAATGAAGAGTAGAGGACAAAAGGCAGGTGGCAGAGGGATGCAGGGACGAGATCAGGGACAGGGCACCCAAGGACAATCCATTTCCACAATTCAGGAGAAGGGACAGTGACAGAAGGTTGACATTTTCACCCTTTCAAATGCTTCCTATCCAGCCGTCAAATCCTTTTCCTTGGTTCTTCTGGATTTGTGGGGAGGGCATGATGATCTCTCCAGCTCTCATAAGCAAAGGGTGTTTGGAGTGAGGGTAAGACATAGCTACTAACGTAAGGTGGTGGCATCATTTGACCCAGTTGGTACTGACTTTAATAAGTATCTTAAAATAATGTATTGAAAGTATAAACATGTATACACTGTATTCAGTTCCTCTGGGAAGACTGTGCACTGGGCACATAAGCATACTCACTCATACATTTCTATGGAGTCTTCTGCTTCAGTGACATAGTTACTAGGGATGTAGCCTTCCTGCCTGAAGAGGAGACAATGTGGTAGATCACCCAGCACTTCCCATCCTTGTGGGGGGAGGGGGGACAGATTCATATGCACCCCATATCTCTGAGCTCAGAACCAATCTCAAATGGAGATCTATAAGCCACTCCCCTCCCTCAAAGAGGACCATGCCACTGATGCATGGCTAGGCCAGTGAAGTGTGTAGTTTCTGCACATGTGGCACTGATTATATGTGCATGACAACATATGGCCCAGACCCTATAGGCTTAGAGATGTGGCCACAAGCAGAGCACTCTGGGAAGGATTTGGCAAGACAGCATATTCCCTTTGGGGTGGAAAGAACAACTGCTGACTGGGATACCGCGTAGGGGAATTAAGCTGCAAGCTTCTGCACACGTGTGGAGAGGGCTCCAGAAGAGCTGGAGTGGACTCACCCATTTTTATCCCGTGCTCGCCACCAGGGTAAGTTGCTCTCCTCCAGGATAAAATACTCATCACCCTTTCGTAGCTGTAGGTCATTTGCATTCATTGGCATGTAATCATAAAGGGCTACAACCTTTTTCAGCTCACTTGTAGAGACAGGTGTTGCTGTTGGCTCAGGGGGCAGTGGCTTTTTCAAGATCTGTGTAGTTGGGGGAAAAAGTAGGGGTGTTTGGCTAGATATCAAGTACCCACCTCTTCTCCCACAACTCTCTGTCTTACTCGAAACACCAGTCTAACCTAAATCAGGCATAAACAAAAAAGGTTTATTCAGCATTCATTCAACAATGATTCTCAAGTATCTGTGCTGGGCTCTCAGCCTTGAGTGCATGTTGGAATCATCTGGAGAGTGGTTAACAATCCCGGGCAGTTTCCTATACCAATCACGTCAAAATCTCAGGGACGGGGCCCAGGCATCAGTATTTTTAAAGCTTCCTGGACAAAAACCACAAACAGCCACAATCAAGAAAGCTTGGCACTAAACTAGTACATGGATCTGCTAAGTGGCCCTGAATCTTGGTTTCCTTGTTTGTAAAATGAGCATAATAACTCCTACCCTGCTTACTTACAAAGTATGAGAAAGTGCTTTTTAGACTTCAAAAAGTAACCAGAAAACCAACTTTTAAAATAATATATTAGTAATAGGGTCAAGTATTGGGCATATGGGTGTTTACTGTTAAATTCTTACAACTTTGTTTGAAAAATATTTTTTATTTAAAAAAACAGGCTTTGTTTTGTCTTAAACAGGTGATTGGATTAAATTGTTGCCAAGAACATCCTAACAGCCCCCTCTCTCACCACCGAAGAGTGGTAAGATTTGTCCTTTTCAGGACAAATCCCATGTCTTCACATGAACATCAATTAACACTGCCAAGTCCCATGGGAGTTCTAAGACAGGTGTGTTTTCAGAGTTGACTGCAAGATTCCTTTTTTTAATTTAAATTTTATTTTTAAAATGATCTCTATACCCAACATGGGACTCGAACTCACAACCCCAAGATCAAGAGTCACACGCTCTACTGACTGAGCCAGCCAGGCACCAGTGTAAGTTTCTATTAAAGCAGTAACAGCATAATTTCCCTGTATACCTGGTCCTCCTCAGGCGTGGGAGGAAGGGGCTTTTTTGTCTTTCTGTGCGAACTCCCAGGTTTTAAGCCTGCAAAGTAAGAAACCAGTATTGATATAGAATGCATCTTAGGAAAGGGCCCAGGGACAGGTTTGCTTAGCGACTTAGCTTTTGTACACAGCGCCTTTAAGACAGTTTGGAGAAGTCTGAGGGTGTACAGCCTTGTGCCAAGTCACATGGTTTGGAGAGCAGAGCGCCAGTGGTATTTGCGCCCCGACTAATCCCCTTCCCCAGGCCCCTCTGTGCATTGGCCAACCCTTTAAAGAGTGACAGATAGAATCCAAAGAGGCAGAAATTTATCTTGATCGGATCTCTTACTTCCATTCCGGTTCTCCAGAATTTGGCAGCCCATCGCATTTTTGGCTGTCTGAGAGCAGCAGAGATACTGCCCATCTATCCAGAAGCAAGGGTGGTATTTCTGTACCAGATCGCTATTGTACCGGATTACTGTAAGAGAGAGAAAAGAGAGAGAGAGATCACATCTGACGTTCTGAAGAATCCACCATTTGCATGTTTTCCTCTTTGACAAAGGGTAGAGGTGAGCTTCAAACAACTGCCCCTTCCTCCCCTACCCTGAAGGAAAGCAGACAACAAACCAGTTAACTCACATCCCTGGCCCTGGAAAGTTCGTGTGCAATTCTCTGCAGTGGGCTGTCATGATGACTGTCTCCTGACTACCGAGATAAGAATATCTGATGTCTCCAGAGCCCAAGAGAAACACACGCGTGCACACACACACACACACACACACACAATCTGTTTTCCCAGTAATCATTTCAATCCTCTTATAAGGCAAAGTGTTGATGACGGTGTTCTTTTCCAGATACAGGAAACAATGTGCCCAAGCCAAACTCTTACTCCAGTTCTTAGCATACCAGTATCCCAGCTACCTGAGTGATCTTTTATTTTATTTAAGATTTTATTTATTTATTTGACAGACAGAGACAGGGAACACAAGAAGGGGGAGCAGCAGGCAGAGGGAGAAGCAGGCTCCCAGCTGAGCAGGGAGCCGGAGACAGGACTCTATCCCAGGACTCTGAGATCATGACCAGAGCCCAAGGCAGATGCTTAACTGACTGAGCCACCCAGGCGTCCCCTAAGTGATCTTTTACAGATATTTGCTTTAGTGAGAATGTCTGCATCAGGCTTTCAGTATTCAGAGAATAGTCAACAGAATGGAACTCAGGAGCAAATGAAGTGATTCTTCCTGGTTCCATTCTTCCACTCCACTGAAGTGGCCTGAGCTCATTGTGGGAGACAAACACAGCACCTCCATTTCCTTTACAGAGTCATGAGGCTCAAAAGAGGTCCCAGAAGCCAAAGTCCTTTGTAAAGAATACAGTGGTTTGCAGATAGGAGGAATTGGCATCACTCTTTTTAATACTGTGGTATCTCTAGGATCTTAGCATGAAGTCAATTAGACAAGTACTCCTGGGATCATGTTGTCAGATAACAGAGAAGCAAAGACAACTGAAATAATTGACAACAGCTAGCATTAGGGCAAAAAGACCTCAAATGGTCTAAGAAAATGCACATTTGAGGGGCACCTGGGTGGCTCAATCGCTTAAGCATCTGCCTTCAGCTCAGGTCATGATCCCAGGGTCCTGAGGTTGGGCTCCCTGCTCAGTTAGGAGTCCGCTTCTCCCTCTCTCCCTGTCCCTCCCTGCTATGCTCTTTCTCTCTCTCAAATAAAAAAATAAAAAATCTTAAAAAAATACAATGTGTACATTTGAGGACCTACACATTTCAGTGTTTACTGTTAAGAGGAAGTCCACATAACGTCTTTAAAAGATTAAAAAACAAGGCAAAACTTCCCTCTATAGAGAACAACTCAAGTTCTTAAGAGCTTGCTAGTTACACTCATTCACTAAAGACTTTGGGGGAAGCCTAGAAGCTTCTGATGGCCAGGTGCATTTTACGGGCAAATGAACAAACGTGCTGTTTTTTTTTTTTAAGTGCTATTTTAATGCTTTTCTAAGAGCATTTGAAGACTTCTAACCATTAGTCCCCGTCCATCCTCACCCTTTACTTTCTCAGCACTCCCTTTCACCATCGTACCAAGCACAGTGTGGTGGGAGCTATTCAGATAAGGGGTTGCATTATCTGTAGAGAATTTTATTTTATTTAATTTTTGAAAATATTTTAAAGATTTTTATTTATTTATTTGAGAGAGAGAGCGAGCGAGCATGGGGGGGCAGAGGAAGAGTGAGAAGCAGACTCCCTGCTGAGCACAAAGCCCCACAATGAGGGGCTCCACATGGGGGCTCGATCCCAGATCCCAGGATCCTGAGATCATCACCTGAGCTGAAGGCAGAGGTTTAACCGATTAAGCCACCCAGGCACCCATCTATAGAGGATTTTAAAACAATAATAAAACCAACCCAAAGTCTTTCTTTTATTATTACCAGCCACTGGCAATTCTGAACCATGTTCCAGATATCAACCGAACTGATTGCTCTCACTACCTCCACTTTCTGCCCACCATCCCCCCACCATTATTCTTCACCCAGGGATTTGAAGACCCTCTGGTATAGGCCTAGACCTTGGTAGACCTGTGAAGAATTCTTTCTCTCTCTCTTTTTTTTTTTTTTTTGGTTGTATATAAGAATTTCTCTTTTTTTAATTAACATATAATGTAATGTTTGTTTCAGGGGTACAGGTCTGCGAATCATCAGTAATACACAATTCACAGCACTCACTATAGCACATACCCTCCCCAAGGTCCATCACCCAGGCACCCCAAACCTCCCAGACCTCTCCCCTCTAGCAACCCTCAGTTTGTTTCCTGAGATTAAGAGTGTCTTATGGTTTGTCTCCCTCTCTGGTTTCCTCTTGTTTCATTTTTCCCTTCTCTCCCCTATGATCCTCTGTCTCATTTCTCAAATTCCTCATATCAGTGAGATCATAGGATAATTGTCTTCTCTGATTGACTTATTCCGCTTAGCATAATACCCTCTAGTTCCAAACACATTGTTGCAAATGGCAAGGTTTCTTTTTTTTTTTTTTTTTTGATCTGCCAAGAATTCCTAATCAACCCCTGGCTACTCTGATAAACTAAGGTATGCGAATAAGCTAATGAGGGCACATAATGCTTTCTGCTCTACTTCCAGCAGATCATAAGGAGCTCACCCTATGTTCCCAAATACTGCCTGCCTCTTAAGAGGTCCCTTGAAGATGACACCCTTTCCTTTTGTTGCCCAATCCAGAGCTGGTATTTCTAGCTACTTAGGTGAGAATTGCCAAAGTAGAGTGTTTGTCATGGACTGTTTGTGTCCCTCCCCACCCCCGAAATTCATATGATAAAGCCCCTCAATGTCATGGTATTAGGAGATGGAGACTTCAGGAGGTACTTAGGTCATAAGAGCAGAGTCCTCATGATGGAGATAGTGCCCTTCTAAGAAGAGACTTGAGAGAGATTCTCTCTCTCTGGCATATGAGAAAGTAGCCATTCTGCAAGCCAGGCAGATAGTTCTCACCAGAAACCAAACCCACTGGCACACCGATCTTGGACTCCCAGCTTCCAGAACTGTGATAAATCAATATTTGTTGTTTAAGCCACTTGGTCTATGGTATTTTTTTTTATTACAACCCGAGCTGATCACCACTGTGTCCAAGTGAGAGGGCCAGGAAGGACTACTGCACCGATGCATAGGGCCAGTCCTGTCTGGGAATATTAATGGTTGATGCACATATCCTAAGTACTTGATGGGGTGCTCTCTCATATTCATATTTATCAGGATAACATCTAAAACTCTGTTTCAGGCATGCACGAAGTAGTCCTCCCTATACTGGTTGTTGGAGTTTTGCCATGCCCCTCTTTCTTTCATTATTGGTGAGCTCAGGCCTTTTGCTTATTTTTGATGTTGCAATTTGGAGAGGATCTATTGAGCTCGACCAAAGAAAGATTCTAGAGCGAATGCAGACACCTATCTGTGGTGCTACACCATTAAAGTGTGCACTGCTGTGTTCAAGGAAATGGGAGAAGAGAGTGCATGGCTACGTCCTCAGGGATGCAACCTCTGCATGGAAGGTGCCACTGAAAAAAGATGGCAGCTGGATATGGGGCACCTGAAGCCCTACTTTTATTTTTTCATTTTTATTTAAAAAATTTTTTTTAAGATTTTATTTATTTGACAGAGAGAGAAAGAGCACAAGCAGAGGGAGCAGAAGGCAGAGGGAGAGGGAGAAGCAAGCTTCCCGCTGAGCAGAAAGCCCGAGGCGGGACCTGATCCCAAACTCCTGGGATCATGACCTGAGCCCAACATAGCCACTTAACTGACCGAACCACCCAGGCATCCTGAGGCTCAGATCCAGGACCGGAGAAGGTTCCCTCATGTACTTTCATAGCTAATACCCCTGCAGAGGTAGCCAGTACCCTGATGAAGTCCCCTTCTCATGTTAGTGATTTGCAGTTGGTGCATTTCATCCTACAGTAGGATAACTTAACCCCGGAGTAGGATTTTATGCTGGCTAGATTAGTTCATGACTGGCATTGCCAGCACCTGGGGCTGTTCTGGTGTTGTTAGGACTTGCACCTAAATCTCCTAGCAACTGTGGTATTTGTTGCAAGGTTCTTCCTTTTTGGGTCATGTTGTTGGTCCAGACAGGTTCAACAAGACACACACCCAGGTCAAGAACAACTGGAAATGAAATGCCTTCAGTCAAATGCAAGAGAGAGAAGGCAACATTGCACCTAAACCCACACTAACCATCCACACTCATAACCCAGTTGAAAGGGTGGTGATTTCTGTTTGTTTTGGCTTTATTTTTACTGTTGTAATTTTACCTGCCCAGTGAACTTTAATAGTAGTGTATAACCAGAATGATAGGTTTGCCATTGGAGTCAGTAAACCAAGTTTACAAGCTGAATATTCTTATCCTCTGTCATTGCTCATACCTTGAATGTAGAGGGCACTCTAGAAGTATTTGTTAGGCTAATCTATGACTGGTTTTGAAATTCGTTGTTTAACTGTAAAGGAGTTACTAACTTGCACATGTTACTTTCTTTTTCTTTTCTGGTTCTCCCTCAGTATGTCCCATCATCCCCTATCTCCAAACTAAATCCTAGCTGTCCATCAACATGGAGCCCAACCACCCATGGTGGTTGTTTACCCTTACAGAAATATCTGTTGACACAACAGATATGCTCCCTTTCTGTATGCAAGGCACTGTATGACGCACTGTGGAGAAAACCAAGGAAGTGCAAATATACAGGCCCTCTGTGTACTCGTTTTGTACCCCTAGGGCTAAAGCAGGCCACTTACTTCAAAACATGCCAAGAACTGGACTTCGTGGTACAAGATAGCACCAATTTGCAATCTCAACATGGCCTTCCTCTAGAATATCTTGCAGCCAACTACAGGTGTACTTTCTGGACTTGAGAACACCCAAGTAGCATGACACTAGGCAATAAGCTTAGGTTCTGGAGTCCTACAGACATAGGGATGTGGTAAAGACCAAGGCTTCACCTCTCTGCATGTCCCTGAGTGTGACCATGAGCAGGTTACTGAACCTCTTTGAACCTCAGTTCCCTCATCTGTAAATAGGGGAATGATACATACTTCATAAGCTTATCGTGAGGATTAAAAGCTAGTATACTTGAAACAGTCGGCACTGAGCCTGGAACATACAAGTGCTCATTAAGTGAGTAATTAGTAATTACTGTTACTATTGTCTTGAACCCAAGGTAGCTGTGGGAATTCAATGAGATAATAAATGTAAGATATGCTAAGTGTCTGGCATGTAGCAAGGATTCAATAAATGACCCCTTTCTTCCTTTCTCCTCTCTTTCAGCTTGAAAGATTTGGTGATGTTTATTTTGGGCAATCAGACTTGCATTCAAGGGAGTGAATAAGGGTGGTACAATGAGCCACTGAATATCAGAATCTAAATGTTAAGACAAAGGGCTGTCATGCAATAACCCAACCATGCTGTTATCAGTCTGCCATCCTTCCTGTTTCTCTAGGCAGCCTTTCCTGATGTCAACTCAACCAGTTAATCTCTCAGTCACTTGACATGTGGCTATATATACACACAAATATGTCTGCATGCATCCTGTGCTGCAAGCCTTTAGAGTCAAGTTTATCTCAGCACACTGTATGGGCTATGTCAAGTGCTGAAACTGTGTTCAAGTTTAAGTCCTCACAAAACAAGGAACATGAACGTGTTCCTTAGAAAATATTTAGCCACAGTGAAGAGATGTACAGTGCTTTCCTGTAGTGTTTTACAGTTTTCTACGGCTTTCACACACATTACCTCATTGGATCATTCAGACAAACTTGGAGGTAGGTATGGCAGGCATTGCTATGATTTCTCTTTCAGAAGAAGAAATGATGCCTCAGAAGAAGCTTGTTGGCCTACTTTCCAGAGGTCACCCAGTTTATTTGTGGTGGTAGAGGGCTTGGAAGGAGATTCCCCACTCTAACTTCAAGCATTCTCATGATCACCTAATCATTGGAACTAGGTATTTTATATTTAGGACTTGAAATATTGCAATGACCATTGAATGACACACCACACCACCCTCAAAATTGGTGTAAAGAGTGGGACTGTTTTATAGATAGAGAAATAGAGGGCCTACAATTGTAGAATTGCACTAGAGAGATAGTGGTAGAACTGGGTTGAAACTCTGAGTCTAGCACATTATATTTTACTCATAAAATGGAATATGAAACTCACTTGTATCACTAATAATGGAGAAAATGCAGTCCACCATCCTTCCTCTCTGTCATCCTCCTTCCCCCTCCCTCCTCTCTTTCCTTCCTTCCCTTCTGCCTCATCTCTTTCTTCTTTCTCTCACCTCCCTTTTTCCATCCATTCTTCTTTTCCCTCTCCTTCTCCCTCCATCCGTCTCTCTTTCTCCTTCCTCTCTTCTCTCTCTCTCTCTTTCTCCCTCCCCACTTTCTTCCCTTCTTTCTTTGGAAACTAGTTTCTTTTCCAAATAATTCTCACCATTTTTGAGCTGGTGAATCCAACGCTTCCGCAGTTCTTCAGTTGGGGAGAAGACATAAAGAGGCCCTTCATCATAGACAACCTGAATGAAGCAATGGACACACAGACTTCAGCAGTTAGGATTCAGAAAAAAGAAGAAAGTCTTTGAAGGAACTAATCTTAAGCTATAATTTTGTATATCCATAGTGGAAAACAAAGAAAGGTAGGGTCTTCTGTCAGTATCCAGGGTTGTAGGATTTAGACATTCTTAGCTTTTTAAATAGTCCCAGATCCTCTTGACTTATGTTTCAATTTGTGTGTAAACTTAGTTCATAATATTTTCCCCAGCCTTGGTGGAGACAGGATTTGTGTTTATTCAACAAAGAATATCTTATGATTTTATTAAACCTTGAGTTTGTATAGAAGAGAAATGGTAGTAATGATTTGTATAACTTAAGTCTTGTTTGGTAGATGAGGATTATTCGCTTGGATAGTATGAAGCAAAATTTTAACTTATGGCTAATTTTTCTCCTACTGCCTAGTGGCCTCCCCTTGCCAAAACAAACCAAGTTTGAAACCACAAAAGAGTAAAGTATATATTTACTTCAAAAAGAGAAAAATATATATTAAGCATTGTCTTCAGATCAAACAGGCAGTAATTTTTTGAACACTTCACATGTACAAGGCACTGTGTTAGGCGTTCTGGAGGTTCATGAAACATGTGGTTCCAATCCTCACAGACTCAACAGACATTACATAGTGGATTCTGAAATCAATGTAAATTAATTTGAATTATCTGGTATTTGGCATTACCCACTAGCCCAACCAAACAACATCTTGTTGAAAGACGGTAGTAAAAACTATGTCTAAAACACTCCTCCTTCACAGGTTTTGTAGACTTCGATACAGTCAGGGACATGAACAAGATCCTTGCACATTTTTCTCTTTGCTTCTTAATCTAGCTGTGCTCATAAATCCATGACAGAAAGCCCCCTCCCCTGAGACTTTCCACTTCCTTTTCTGGCTTTCACTGTTTGCAGAGGCTGCTATGTTCACAACATGTGACCTACAGAGTTTTTAGGACACAAGCAAACCAAATTATAGATTGAATCTGAAGCTTTGCTCTCCTTCATGGGTTATAGTGCATCTCTGAAACAGATGTCTATGTGGCTCTTCAGTTACTTCAGACTAGAATAGAATTTAGGTTTATGTGTAATGTAATGAGCCTTCCCCATACCGAACTTCCTAATAACTACTCCTTCCCTCCCCTTTTCTGTCTTTTCAACCCACATGACCACCACTAGACAGATAGGCAGAACCAGAAGGAAGTGAAATGCTCACCCAACAAACAAAGCATCTTTCTCAATTCAGTTACCATAGACAAGACACACTATAATAGAATTACTGCCATTATGGATTCTCTTCAAGGTGTAGGGACTAAAAGGTACCATGTTAAATTGGGAAAATAGAAAAGAAAACAGTCTTAGCCCATGTCAGTCTCATTTCTCCCTTCAGCTTCCTTGTCCACCTCAAATTCTGTTCATTGGGACCTAGTATTCTTCACTGTGCCCTGCACCCCAAGCCTAATTATTACATTACAGGTACCTTTGAGAGCTGGTGAGAGAAAACACCTTACCTGGAAGGGGTAAGGGAACCTTTCAATGATTGAAATCTGCTCCATTTCACTGGACTCTTCACCCCTTCTCTGCAATGAAAGATGAAAGCATATGCCACTGTAGAAAATAGTGTGGAGATTCCTCAAAAAGTTACAAATAGAGCTACCTTACGGCCCAGCAATTTCACTATAGGTATTTACCCGAAGAATACAAAAACACTAATTCAAAGGGATATGTGCACCCCAACGTTTACAGGAGCATTACTTACAAGAGCCGAGATATGGAAGCAGCCCAGATGTCCATCAATTAATGAATGTATAAAGAAAATGTGATATATTTATACAATGGAATGTTATTCAGCCATTAAAAAGAATGAAATCTTGCCATTTGCAACAACATGGATGGAGCTAGAGAGTATAATGCTAAGTGAAATAAGTCAGAAAAACACAAATACCATATGATTTCACTCGTATGTGGAATTTAAGAAACAAAACAAACAAGCAAAGGAAAAAATGAGAGAGTCAAAGCAAGAAACAGATTTTTGAGTATAGAGAACAATCTGATGTTTACCAGAGGGGAGGTGGGTGAGTGGGTTAAATAGGTGATGGGGATTAAGGAGTGCACTTGTGATGATCACAGGAAGATGTATGGAACTGTTGAATTACTATACTATACATCTGAAACCAATATAGCACTGTATGTTAACAAACTAGAATTAAAATAAAAACTTAAAAAAGAAAGCATAGTTATTGGTTGATGCATTGTTATTTTTTGGATTTCCTTAGGTATTGGGAGTCCTCTGTATTCGCTCCAGAAGAATTTCCTGCCTAGACAATGCTAATTATTAGAGATTGCTTTCTTTAACCCAGTAGGGACACATGTCCATAAGATCCAGCACATACATGTTCAAAAAAAACCTCAGGCATCTCAAACTATCGAGGAAAGGGAGGTTACCACTAATTTTGGTGTGTGTGTGTTGGGGGGGCTATTTCACATCACACATGAAAGTAAATTCAAAAGCTTAATGGATGGATTCAAAGCTTAATATAAAAATGGAACAATGAGTGGACAGAGAAAAGAAATAAATGACTATATATAATTTTATGGGAGACAAGACTTCCCACTATAATGCTAAAGGTTAGACTCATTAAGAAAAGATGAACTAATTTGATGACATAGATTTTAAAACCCAGAATGGTAAAAATGAACAAGTAAAAAACACCATAAACAAAGTTCAAAGATAAATGAAAAACGGGAAAATATTTTCAACATGTATTATAATTAAGGATTGATACTTTTAATATATCAAGATCTCTTTTTTTAAGATTTTATTTATTTATTTGACAGACAGAGATCACAAGTAGGCAGAGAGGCAGGCAGAGAGAGAGGAGGAAGCAGGCTCCCTGCTGAGAAGAGAGCCCGATGCGGGGCTTGATCCCAGGACCCTGGGATCATGACCTGAGCCGAAGGCAGAGGCTTTAACCCACTGAGCCACCCAGGCACCCCTAAATCAAGATCTCTTAAAAAGTACTAGCAATAAGGTAAACATTTCAATGGAAAAATGGCAAAAAATGAACAGGCAATTCACAAATGGAAAAACGTAAATGAACTGTAAGACATATAAACGTTCAACCTTATTGGTAACCAAATATTGAAAAACAAGTCAGCAATGAAATATCACTTTTCTTGGATGTCAAATTAACAAACATATAAAATATCTGGTATTGGAAAGAATGTAGAGAAATAGAGATACTCTCATGTATAGCTTGTAGGAGTGTACAAAATTTAAATTACACTGCTAGAAAATAAAATCGAATAAAAAGATAAACATAACCAAATTGTGCAGATTTAATAAAGAGAAGAACAATATTTTACTTCTAGGAAGTTATTATAAGGTAAAGAATAGCAAAAGTTCGTAAAGATGTATACAAGGATGTTCTCAGTGTGGTTATAATATCAAGTTGGAACAACTTAAATGTGTAATAGTAAGAGATTGGTTAAACAAATTGCAATATATTCATAATAGAGAATACCACACAGCCATTAAAATCACATTATTAAAGAGTATCTATTGTCATGGGAAAAATTTCCATATATTGTTAAATTGAAAAAGTACATTACAAATCAAGATGTGTAGTATGATTCTAAGTTTTAAATACGTAAGTACATAGGGGCACCTGGCACACTCAGTAGGAAGAGCATGTGACTCTTGATCTCAGGGTCCTGAGTTTGAGCCCTACATTGGGTGTAAAGATACTTAAATAACATTTTTTAAAGATTTATTTATTTTTTTTAGAGAGAGAGAGAGAGAGAGGAAGAGAGAGTGAGCATGGGGGGAGGGGCAGAGGGAGGGAATCTTCAAGCAGCAGACTCCCAGCGGGGCCTGGAGCCCATCACAGGGCTGGATCCCAGGACCCTTGAGATCACAACAGGAGCCAAAACAAAGAGTTGGATGCTTAACCAACTGAGTCACCCAGGTGTCCCTTAAGTAAATAAACTTTACAAAAATAAATACACAATATGCATATTAGTGTGAATATATGTGTTGCAAGTGGAGAAAAACAACTGTAAGTCTGTATACCAACATATATTAGTCATTTCTAGCTGAATAATGGGATTATGCATGATTTTATCTTCTTTATTGTGCTTTTATGTATTTTCTAGAGTTTCTATAATAGGTGCACACTACTCTTGTAATTAGGAAAAAATAATAAATGATATTTTTTAAAAACTCAACTCAGAAATCCATAGGCATTTTGCCTTGGAGAGGCTCTGGGAAATGAGAGGAGAATCAAGAGTGAGTTGTTAAAGAATCTCACGACTCAGTGGCGCCTGGGTGGCTCAGTGGGTTAAGCCTCTGCCTTTGGCTCGGGTCATGATCTCAGGGTCTTGGGATCGAGTCCTGCATGGGGCTCTCTGCCCGGCAGGGAGCCTGCTTCCTCCCTCTCTCTCTGCCTGCCTCTCTGCCTGCTTGTGATCTCTGTCTGCCAAATAAATGAATAAAATCTTAAAAAAAAAAAAAGAAAATTTCACATATTGGGACTCCTGGCTGGTTCAGGCAGTGGAGCATGTGACTCTTGATCTCAGGGTTGTAAGGTGGAGCCCCACGTTGGTTGTGGAGATTCCTTTTATTTATTTATTTATTTATTTATTTATTTGACAGAAATCACAAGGAGGCAGAGAGGCAGGCAGAGAGAGAGGAAGCAGGCCCCCCGCTGAGCAGAGAGCCCGACGCGGGGCTCGATCCCAGGACCCTGAGACTATGACCTGAGCCGAAGGCAGAGGCTTTAACCCACTGAGCCACCCAGGGCCCCCTTATTTTTAATTTTTAAAAAAAATTTTATTGTGTTATGTTAGTCACCATACAATACAACATTAGTTTTTGGTGTAGTGTTCCAAGATTCATTGTTTATGTACAACACCCAGTGCTCTATGCAATACGTGCCCTCCTTAATACCCACCACCAGGCTCCCCCCCTTCCCCCTCCCCCCTAAAACCCTCAGTTTGTTTCCCAGAGTCCATAGTCTCTCATGGTTTGTCACGCCCTCCAATCCTCACCCCCATATTTTTCCTTTCCTTCTACTAATGTCTGGAGATTCCTTTTTAAAAATAAAATCCTTCCCAAAAAAAAGAGAAAATTTGATATGTCATCGTAAAATTGGTATTAGAACTTTTCAACATTAAGTGAGTTGTTCTGCATCTGGGGGAAAAATGCTGAAACTCAGTATAACCAAGAACAGAGTGAAGAATTTTGTGAGGGAGCTTTAACACATTGCACAGCATCACGGGTTTACTTACAGAGAGTTGAAGTGTTCTAAGTTTCTTAACCACCCGTTCCTGCTCTGACAAAGGGCTCTACTTACTGGAATCTGTCTTTCAGGGGGAGGATTTTTTTCAGGAACCACTGTTTCAACGCAGGTGATCTTCTCAACGTCTATCGAGCCCTTCTTACTGCCTCTTCTCTGAGAAAGAGAATGAGGAAGAAAATGGAGAAAGATTAGGAGTGACTAAGCAACCAGATAATTAGATTTTGTTATCTAATCATTCAACATAGTGAAGTGACACCCATACTCTATCCGTCAGGACCTGTCATTCTGGGGAAAAAAAAAAAAAGCAAGGAAACTTCCAGATCTATTAATCTAAACTTCTTTGACTACCAGATAGAGGGCAAATACTATAGAAGAGTGGATGACTGTATGTGCCTTTACCATAAAAAATAAAGAATAATTTTTGAGACTTGGATTTCCTTCTCAACAATATTTAATGAATGATCACCAACTGCAAGATTCCAATGGTAAGATTCCCCCCTCCTCGCCCATGGCTTCTTAGCACCTTTGAATTTTTGCGCCAGCGTGGCTGCAGTTAGTTCTAGGCTAGGAAACATTTTCTTGAGTTTGAAATAGACCTAGGTCCCTACCCACCTCCCTCCACCAACCAAAAAGTTATCTACCTCCTCAAGGAAGATCTAAGGCCAAATCCTAGATACTCAGGTTTCACAGCAGAGAAACTTACCCCACGTTCAAAGTCATACTCATAGTAGGAAAGTTTGTGCACAGTCAAGAGAAAGAGGCGCTTCTTGAAGTTTAAAGGCGAGGTCTTCTTTTTCTGTTGGGATCGCTTCAGAAAGATACTCTCCAGTATCACGGCAGCCATAGCTTCTTTCTGGAGCTCACTTGTGTGCTGTTGATAAAGAAAGTTCTTGAGGACCCAGCACATAAATCCTCATCCCTCCTGGTTTCCCCTCAGCCTGGCCACTTAGTTTCAAATGGAACAGAATCATGCAAAGCTAACGAAGAGCCTTCCTCCTACCTTCACATCCTTCTTCCATAACCTCCACCTCGGCCAGTATTCAGGTGTAATGGATGCGCATTGAATAGGGAGGACAGGTTCAGCGTGAGTTCACGTACACTGGTTTTTTGTATAAGGTCATGGAATGCTCTGGAGTCAAAGGCCATGTACCTGTGTGTTGGTAATGTCTGGAGGCCATTTTATACTAACCACCCTTTATTGTACGTGCAGAATCTGTGAACAGCAAAAGTCTTAGTGCAAATGTTGACTCTGATATCCCCAGAAGGGACAATGCAGGTGCCAGAATTCCACTGAGGCAGATATTGGACTTTCAGTTCCCAGTTTCCTAGACAGTGAATGCAATTTTTCAAACAGTGTCCCACCGGGTCTGTAACCCAGGGGTCTAGTAAGAATACGGAGGCTGCACCTGCAGTTATGGACATATACTAACTGCCTCCCAACCGATTTTGCCCATCAACCACTGGCTGAGCTACAAAGGATACAAGCTTTGTTCTAAAACTGAAAAACAATTTTGGAGGAGGCAGTTATTGGTTGTTTTGGTTTTGGTTTTGGTTTTGGTTTTTCCTCTCCTTTTTTTCTTAGATTGGTTCTTATAGACATTGTCATACAGAAGTGATGCAACTGTCTTGCTCTTATGAATGCCATCTCTGATTATTTACGAAAAGTAACTTGTTTACCCTCTCTAAACTCACAATACTCTAGAAAGACTCAGTTTAGGTAACTGAAGTACAGAAGTGCAAAGAAAGTTATGAAAAATCACCATTGGCTCTTTTGATTCATGCAAAACATGCTTCTTATTAGTTATTCACTTAAAGTTTATGCACAATTGCATAGTACAAATTCCAAACCTTCCTTAGAAAGATAAAGTGAAAACATAAATACTATCACAAAATGGGGCACTAAATAAGTATTGAAAAAATCACCAGCTCACCTCAAATTTTGTTACATGTGGGTTTTTCTTAAGGGGGGAATAGATGGCATTTTGTAAATCTAAACTCCTTATGCTTCTGGTGGCACTGTGAAAGCTGGATAAATAAAGTCAGCATCATTTTTTTACCTGCCAAGCACAGATTATTGCTCACACCAGGAAAGCAAGGGAGTGGTTTTTATCAAAGTCTGAGGCTATCCGCACCGTTATTTTGCTCTTTCCTGTGGTGTAGAAAATTCTATTACCATACCGGGGAGACATTAAAAATAGGTTAAAGGAACACCAGGGATGTTCAGAATGATCACTTTGCCACTTATTCACCATGTCGATGCGACTCTCTTCTGGTGCTGGATTCATTCAATGGTTTATAAATGATCTTTTGAGAAAAATTAGGCCAAGGAGCGTACTTCTTCCCACACCTTGCCACACAGTTCCCTGACTCCCTGATTTAAATGGTCTCTCGCAGGAGTGACGAACTGATAAGACTTTACAACCAGAGGACTTTCTAATGCTCAACACCCACAGAGATTTCTATCAACCCTGAAATTATTCAATTATTCAGAAGTAGTGGTAACCAAGTAATGATACTGTATTCTCAAGAACTGTCAACTCATCAAGATCCTTGTAACAATACCATTTTTTTTCCACAGTGAATTCCAATTAAGTACCTCTTCACAATCAAAAATACTCCGATTACAGAGGAAAAAATAAAGTCTTAATGAAAGTGAGTAGCATGAGCAGTAAATTGGATCAGAAGCCTCCCAACAAACTACATCCAGTTTTCCTTCTGTTAGCTGAATAAAGCATACCCATCATTTTACCTTCAGTTTTGTTGCAAGCTCTTGATGGACACATTCCCTGCTCTGTCCCAGCATCCGCTTTAGTCTTGGCCTCTGCTCTTACTTCCTATAGGATAGGTCCTTCTGGAAGCTGCCTCTGCTCTTTTTCTCTTTTAGAACAAATCCAGTTTGTACAAGAGGACGCCTTCCTCTCTTTCAAGTGTCTATTGGGTTAGGGTTCAGTGCTGGTCTAAGTATGAGGAAGTAAGCGAGCCTCTCACTAGCCATCACCCCTCTGAGCAAGGGGTGAAATGGCCTCTACCGCTAGACTATTGAGTTAAAGGATTGCCAGGATTTCCAAGGTCTGGTTGCCCCTTCTTTGACTGCTTTCCCCTTAATTCCTTGTGATCCAGTCCAGACACACAGCCTGAAAATGTGGTAGTTCCTCCTTAGCCATCACCGATCCATCCACCAATATAATGTGAAAGGAGGTGCATCTGTCTTTATGTCTTCCTGAAGGTTGGTATGTGATGGACCCTCTGCATTGGAGGGCAGCTGCAACTTATTTGTGGAAGGTTCTAAATTTTTTTCTAACCATATCAGCAGCTGACAGTCAATTTGACCACAAGACACACCGTGAGGGCTGACCCTCCACTTCACTCAGACAGTGGGGGTGGGGGTGGAAACCAGAAGTGACATGAATATTATACACACACACACACACACACACACACACACACACACACACACACTGTTGTTCATATAAAGAAAGAGGAAGAAAAATAATAGAAAAACACAGAGCTCTTCATTTAAAATACAGAATTCCCGGGGCACCTGGGTGGCTCAGTGGGTTAAAGCCTCTGCCTTCGGCTCAGGTCATGATCCCAGGGTCCTGGGATCGAGCCCCGCATCAGGCTCTCTGCTTGGCCAGGAGCCTGCTTCCCTTCCTCTCTCTCTGCCTGTCTCTCTGCCTACTTGTGATCTCTGTCTGTCAAATAAATAAATAAAATTAAAAAAAATAAAATACAGAATTTCAGCATTATAATGTTCTCTTTATTATACTACAAATGCAAGGATTTTCATGTAGCCACATTTGCAGCCTCCCAGCTCCCTGTGGAGCAGCAGAATTCATAAAGAGAATGCTTTATGAGAAAGAGCTCAACTATCTTACAGGTTGAGCTCAAGAAAGGTTGAGAAAGAGCTCAACCATCTTACAAACTTCACTATGCCAAGGAATCAATACAAAAAGCACCTGCAGGATCAGTAAACTAAACCACCTTTGGCCCTATCATTGCTCAAGCTAAGAGAAACACTATCAGCGACAACACCAGAGCAAAATTCAGAAGACTGCACAGCCTGCCTATGATTGGGAAGAGTCCTGGAGATGCTAGTTAGAAATAACCAGTCAGTCATAGTTCAGATAGCTACTTAGCCAGAATATCCAAGAAATATCATTCTCTCTTTATTTCTCCTTTAAAGCATTACTCAATTGCCCAGAGCCTGTCTATTTGGTTTTCTCCCCAGGGAATGGGAGGAAACTCCTCTTTCTCTCAGTACAGTCTATACTCATTATTTCATTGATTTCTCTCAACACAGAGCTGAGGAAAATGAGACTCATGGAAGTTGTGTGACTTGCTCAACCTCATCCATTTGTGACTCCACAACCCTTGCTGTTTCTGTGATACCTACCTCATTGCCTCCTGGATATATAAGGCATATATATATATGAATATGATTATTATTTTTTTTTGCCTTCAATGAGTTTTGATGCTATCCACTTCAGCACCCTGTCATCCCCCATGGTTATCATCAAAGAGCAGTTGGGAGAGACCCTCTGCATCTTCTAGGAACATTTGGCAAAAGAGGAAATGGTGGTAAGTTCAGGGGATGAGAGAGATTGCAGGATCCTGGAGCATTTTCCTCTGCAATAATCCTCCAAGTAAAAAGGATGATTTAGCCCTGTTAACTGTCAACTGTACTTTCTCCCACATGTGGACTCTTTTTAGTCATGCCAGATTTTCTTACGTTTTCTTTTAAATCTTCCACAAGGAGATCCTAACTGGTGTTACTTGCTGTTTTCTTTTCAGGATTTCTTTTCATTGTTGATGGGATAAAAGCATAAGATTAGGTGAAACACCCATCCACTTTTTGTCCCTAGGGTTGTTATTGCATCCTGTGAATACAAAATTTTGATCAAATGGATTTTCTTTTACACTATAAAATGTTGCAAATAGATGGTATAGAGAAGAACACTACACTCAGGTACTCACCAAGCTCTAATACAATCTTAACATTGTGCCATAATTGCTTCTGGTGTTTTCAGAAATAAAATACTACCCATAGAGTCAAAACCTCTTTGGATACTCCTCTGCAATCAATCCCCGTCCTTCCTCAGAGGTTAACAATATCTTGAATTTGGTGTTTATCATTCCTAGGCATGTTTTTACATTATTACTGCATATGTAAATATCCATAAAAGATATTTAGTTTGGTTTGCATGTTTTACATTTTTTTAAAGATTTTATTTATTTATTTGATAGAGATCACAAGTAGGCAGAGAGGCAGGCAGACAGAGAGGAGGAAGCAGGATCCCTGCTGAGCAGAGAGTCAATGCGGGGCTCGAACCCAGGACCCTGGGATCATGACCTGAGCTGAAGGCAGAGGCTTTAACCCACTGAGCCACATATTCTTCAGCAGCTTGCTTTTCTTCTCAGTATAATTTGTTTTAAAAAAAGATTTACTTATTTATTTGAGAGAGAGAGAGAGAGAGAGAACACACTTCTGTGTGAGTGGGGCAAGGGGCAGAGGGAGAGAGAGAATCCCAAACAGACTCCCAGCTGAGTGCGGAGCCCCACATGGGGCTTGATCTCACCACCCCTGAGATCGTGACCTGAGCCGAAATCACAAGTGGGATGCTTACCCTACTGAGCCACTCAGGTGCCCCTCCCAGTATAATAGTTTATGATTTATTTATGTTGGTAGCTCTAATCTATTTCTATATGTTTAAAGTATTCTGTATGATGAATTCATCACACTTGGTTTGTCCATTCTCCTATTGATGGATATTCAGATTGCTTGTTTTCAATTATAAGCGATGCTGCCGTGCACATCCTTGTGCAAGTGATCATGGTTTTCCACTCTCAGAATGAATTCTCAGTTACTCATACAAAGTGGCAAACCCAGGTCTGGCTTATCTGTTGGCCTATGTGCTTTGTGTTATCCCTTGTTCCCGTTTCAGTCCTGTCTTCCTGAAGTTTTACTATGGAATCTGGTAGGATTAGCAACTGTCTGAAATTAGAATAGAGTATGATGGGCTAAATTTAGCTTCCCCCCAAATCTCTTCTCAGTCCCAAGACGCATCTCTCATGTTCTGATTGAGATTTTCACTGAGAATTCCTTGGCCTGGGAACCAGAAGAGACGTCTTCTTTAGAATATAACCATAGCAACAAAGAAACCAAATTACTCTTGCTAAATTACCAAGAAGCTCTAGTCAGGCATCAGTGAAATCTAATTATTTGATAAACTTCGTGGTCAGCGCCAACAGGGGACCAAATTTGTGGTGAGGACCTCCAGCCAAAATCAGTTTTCTGGCTGTGTGTTGACCAGGGAACTTCACACTTCCTGCAGTCCTCTCCAAGAGGTCTTGGGTCTCTGGTTCTTCTTCAGCCTCTCGTCATGTTAACGTTGAACGTGAGAGCCAGATGGCTAATCTGAAGTCTGCACTCAGCATCAGACTGGTGGTAATACTTTCAGCACTGTCCCTCTGCTCTGAGGGTGACTCCTGTGGCGTCCGTTTTTAGCTCTGGACTTGAGAGGCCCTTTGGCCTTCTTTTTCGGTTCAGTTTTTGTTTTCCCTGGCTTAAACATATGCTGTGTTTTCTCTTTCAATATTAAATTAACACATTTCATTATAAAAAATGTTTCAAGTACAAGAATATTAAAAAGAAAACCTCAATTACAAGCTCATTATGCAAAGGCATTAATCTTGGGGCATATTACCTTCCATTTTTTCCTGTGCATTTCTCTTAGGTTGGAGATCGTGTTACATATAGTATTTGCAGTTTCCTTGCATTTCTTAACATTATCTATCCATCCATTCTCCCAACACACCTTTTCCCTAAAATATCTGAAGGTCTTGTTTAACAGTATTCCTGATTATTTTTCCATGGTATTAGGATCTCCATATAAGTATCATTTACCAAGTCAGAAAGTGCATGCATTTTGCATTTTGAAATATATTGACAAAGTAGTTTCCAGAGGCATTTTACCAATTTCCACTCCAGACAGCAGTTTTTGAGAGTCTGCTTTTCCCATTCCTTTATTTATTTTCAGCTCCATTTCTAGTCAGTTTTTTTATTCTGTTTTTATTGCCGACTAGTCTGCTTTTTCATTGAGCCACTGATCTGGAACTCCAGTGTATTCCAACCTACAACTTGTCTAAAATTTAACTTCTCTTGACTCTCTAGAATCTTGTCTTCTAGGGATGAGCTAATTGACTATAGTTTATTGTTTTTAGGGAAGCAAGGCTGTGAGATGAGCTTGACGTTCAGATAAGCAACATTAACTCTCAGGGCATCTGGTGATGCTTCTCAGAGAGTAAGAAGGAAAGCCTGGGATTAAGGATTTTGTGTTTCAAACATCCTGTGTCAGTGCACATGAACCTCTATAGAAACTGAAAGTCACACGTGGCCTATTTGTTTCAGGGTCCTCAGAGGAGTTCTCTCTCCCCCTCCCCTGATGGCTTCATTTGCATAACCAAGCAGCTTTGGAGTGAATTAGGTCAATGTCTTGTTTCTAGCTTCTTGTTGAATACTGCCTCACTGAAAATTCTAGCTCTTCCATATTCCCAGGAGTTAGCAATTGATCTCAGCATAGCATCTTTGGGCAAACAGCAGCAGGGATCTGGTGACTCTTTGGAGAATATCTGAACTGGTTTTCAGAAGGCATGTCTTCCCCTTACACCTAAGTCACTTCCTGGTATGGGTTGAGTCCACTGAAAGGAAAGTCTCTGTAGGAGATTTGTTCAAATGGAAATAGTATATCATGGTGATGATAATTTAAAATTGCACCGAGACCCTTGAAGTGGATGGAAAATTGCACTGTTTCTCACCATAAAGAGTTCACAAAAGGCTCCAGACAAACACATCATTGGCCATAAGCAACAGAATTTGGGCTTTAACACAAACAGTTTAAACAGTTTGGCTATAAAGGGGGTCAGAATAGAGCAAACAGGGTTAGCCTGAAGGGATAGTGTTTTGGTTGAATGCTTTAGGTTCCATGAGTATTTGCATTTTGTGGCTTATTAGGAGGATGGCATTGTTTTATCAAATAACTGAGGCTCCCAAGAAGCTATAGCACCCTGGTTTCAGGGGCTTGGCATGCTAAAGGAGGGAAGGAGCAGAGCTAGAACACAGCTAACAGTATGGAGGACAGTCCCTCAGCTTTATAGACCCCTACCTCTGGGCTTTGCTGCTGTCCTGCGTCTGGAAACCCACAACATGCCATAGAGATTTGGAGCTTGGAGAACTGGGTGATCAGGAAACTGGGCCAGGACTGGGGCATCTGGGTGGCTCAGTCAGTTAAGTGTCTGCCTTTGGCTCAGGTCATGGTGCCAGGGTCCTGGGATCGAGCCCTGCATTGAGCCCCACATCAGGCTCCCTGCTCAGCTGTGAGCCTGCTTCTCCCTCTCCAACTCCCCCTACTTGTGCTCTCTCTCTCTGTGGCAAATAAATAAATAAATAAAATATTTTTTAAAAAGGAAATTGGGGATGCCGGGGTGGCTCAGTCGGTTGGGTGGCTGCCTTTGGCTCAGGTGATGATCCCAGTGTCCTGGGATCAAGTCCCACATCGGTCTCCTTGCTCTGCGGGGAGCCTGCTTCCCCCCAACCCTCTCTCTGCCTGCCTCTCTGCCTGCCTGTACTCTATCTCTCTGACAAATAAATAAATAAAATCTTTTAAAAAATAAAAATAAAATAAAAAAGGAAATTGGACCAGGATTCCATTTGGAGGTCTAATAGCTCATCCAAGGATGTCTTGATCAGGGCCACCAACCACTTTTATTCTAAATGCCACACCATCTGCCCTAGGCAGAGCCGCTCAGGCAGTATAAAAATCAGAGCAAACATGGAGATATTAGCACTTACAATTGCCAGGCTTTAACCGTTTTATATATATTAACAGAGTTACTATTTACGACAATCCTATGGGGAAGGTACTAGAAAGGGAAAGGAAAGGGCAGGAATAATCCAATGCAATTCAACAACTGTTCATTAAGCTCTGAACCTATTCCCGGAAATGCGGTAATGAACGAGATAAAAGGGGGGTGTATAAGAAGAGGGAATACAGGTAGAGAGAGGAGGGGGAGGAAAAGGAGGAAGGGTACAGAGAGGGGGAAACGGAGAGGAGGAGAGAAGAGAAAGAAAGAGGAGAAAGATGAAGACAAAAGAAAGCCGTGCACATGGCAGGCAGTGCTAATAGGAAAAACTGGCCCCATGACCTCAGGGGTCAGCCCCACTGTCTGGGCTGAGGCTGAGGCTGTTTTCTTCTGGCCCAGTCTGTGACCCACATCACCACGAGGCTGGCACACACATTCCTTCCAATAAGCCAGCTCTGCTCCTGGCAACATCGGCCCGAAGCAGCCCATGGCAGGCAACTTCCCCCCAGGGTTAGCCTGGGCTTTTCCCCAGTTTACAAAGGCACGTGAGCTTTTACTGTTCTCTCAATGTGCCTCTTAGATTTTCTTCTCCTAAGGGCCTCTTGACACAAATCTACCTTTTGCATCTTCAGGCAGTATTGACCAAATGGCATATTTGTATCCTCCTGCCATCGCCAAGATTCCTCTTCTGCCAAGGTTAATAAGGGTGCCCACTTCCAACAGTTGCTACCTGTTCCAGTGGTCCCCTCATGTCCCTCTTTGCTCTTCCTCTTCTTCCCCCCACAACCTGACTCAGAAGGAAGGCTTCAGTCCCTTCTGATCATCGGGAAGGACTGCCAGGGCCTTGCACTGATGACATTGCTACCCTCTGTCAGCCTCCTTTTCGGGCAAGACTATATGGCACGAGCCATGCTTTTTCTCCTGCCTTGGGGGGGGGGTCCCCATGAAAAGGATTTGCGGCGGCTGCCCAGCCCCTGCCATACCCCAGACCCACCTCAGTCCTGACTTAATGCAGGTAGCTTCCCAGATGCATTGAGATGCCAGGACTTTGAAGGTGTGATTCGATCTCAGAAGACACTGGCCCTGGAGACATATTCTTACAGTCCAGAGAGGAAGGACAGTCTGAGCAAACCCCACCCTTTCACAGCCACTCAGTTCCCTTTTTTTGTTTCCTGACTTAAACCAGTCTTTTTTTTTTTTCTTCTTCTCAGCAGCATGGTATCTGGTTCCCTGCTGCTGTCCTTATCCCCCCACCCAACCCCCAACTGTCCCCGCCCTTCATTTGCTTGGGACCTCTGACACTCCTGTCTTGAATGTGCTCTTGAAAGTCCTCTGCTCAGCATTACTGGGGCCACTGAGACTCTAGATGGGGCTGGGTTGGCAAACAGGTCACCATGCCGACCCCCCCAAAGTAAAGGGACCTTGTACCCTAAAGATCTGTTGGAATAATCAGCAGAGAGCAGAGACTTAGAGGAAGGACAAGAAATGCAGACCTGCAAAGACAAAACAAAGGGTCTAATGAGGGAGAGTGTCTTTAGAGCCTCCTGTCCTTGAAGACAGAGGACACTGGGGGGTCACACCGTTAATCTTGATAAGGAAAGATGGAGAGTGCTCACAGAAGGGACCCCAAAGTGCAGAACCCGAGAGAGAGAGGTAGAGACAAGACTTCCCCCTGCTGAGTCATTTTCTAAGAAAGCATTTTTTTCCCCTACAGATAAAAATGTCTGAATGTAAGCCCACACAAAGACTTGTGCCCTTCCCCATTTTCTGTGGATGTTGATTTTCTCCCTTTCAAATTCGGCCTCAGGGATTAACTCTTCATGTACACCTTTCTCTTTAACTCTGTAAACCCATAAACCCAAGTAAACACGTCCCTCAAAGCCCGAATGTGTCCTCAGCTACCTCCTAGCCTATGTCTAGCCACAGTCATCTCTCGGAGCCTTCTCCTAGGAAATGCAGCTGGTCGTGGCTGCTGACCAGGATGGCAGTGTGGCCCCGGCTGACTGGTCTGCAAGCCTACCTTGACACAGCGGGCATGGCCATGTTCTCGCCCCCAGGTGCTGGATCTTAACATAGGAGCAGATCACAGATCTCACTAGAAGTCTGTCTGTCAGAGTTTTTAAGACAACAAGGTTTTTTTTTTTTTTTTAAAGCATTTTGTAGGAATGGTAGAGTAGGTAATCCTCACATCTGCACAAGATAGATGGGCAATAAGTCTTGCACGATCTCACTATATCATTGACAACATGCATCGTCTTACTAGCCACCTCTGAACAGCTGCTCTAGTCTCCTGTCTGAGAGTCGCCATCACAGACAATTTCCTTCCCTCCCCTTTTCTTCAGTCAGATGCTCCCTGTTGTCACCTGGCCCATCTCTTCACAAGATCCATCTTGGGGTGGAGATTGGAAATTGATAGGCATACAGTGGAGGATCTGGACAAGGGAGAGTGGGACAGGGGATAGGGTAAGATAGACCTAGGCAATTTTCTTAACTGACTGCCCACGAGCCCTTCCTTAACACACTTGTCTAGATGATTGAAGGGCTGCTCCCAAATAGTGCAAATAAATGGCCTAGTGTCACCTCAAAAGAGTCCCAAGGTAATATAAGGTTCTGGTTTTGGTAGTATCCTGTTTAACATTTTTCCTAATGAGCTTTGAGGAAGATACAGAAAGTAGCCTAGCTAATTTGTGAATGTTACAACGCTGTTGGGGGCAAGACTGGATGACGGAACCAGAGCAATTGGTTTGTAAAAAGATCCTGATCACCTGGTATGAAGAGCAAGTGTATTTTACCAGAGCTAAGGGTCATGTCCTGTAATGGGGCACCAAACTGAACTTCAAAATTCTCCAGGTGAAGGTGGAATAGCAGTAGGATTTGTGCAAATGGTTCAGAGGTTTTTGCTGATAGTAATGAAGAGAAATGTCATGTCAGTAACATGGCTGCCAGAAAATCCAAGGTGAAAATAGGCTTCCTGTAAAATATCTAGATAGAGGAAAGTAAATAGGCCACCTACTCTGCAAGGTCAGGCCATATCTAGACTCCTGTGTTCAGTTCTGAGCGCCTCACGTTAGGGAAAATTAATGAGCAGGAGCATGTCCAAAACACAGACCAGGATTAGTGAAGGGAATCAAAGCCAAAGCCACACCATACAAGGTGTGACACGAAGATCTAAGGTTGACTAAGAGGGGTCATGTTCACTGTCTTCATAATTCCATGTTACTAACATCAAAAACCTCTAGAAACCCCTCAAAGTCCAGTGAGACTGCTTAAGAGCCCAAAGAGAAGAATATGCTGAAACTATGGGCTGGCTGTCTGGCAAAGAAACTTTTAGGAAGTGTAGTAGCAGGCAGGGGTACTGTTTTCATTATCTCCTTCCCAGAGACCACCCAACAAAAAGGGGATAATCTGAGAGTCAGCTCTGGACCCCTGGGTATTCCTGGAGAATTACGTAAGCAGGAGACCCCAGGCTTTCATAGTTCCTTAGCCCCTAATCACTGGTACCCCTTCCTGAGTCCCCGCTCAGTTCTTCATCAACCTCTACCCTGCTTGCACTGTGTGATGGCATGGTTAGGTGCAAGGCTGTGGTGCTAGAAACTACCTGGGATGAAAATCCAGCTCCATGAAATAACCACCTGTGTTGTGCCTCAGTTTCCTCACCTGTTAAATATTAATAATGGTACACAGTGCATGGGGTGGTTTGGATTACAAGAGGTAGTAGATGAGGTGTTTAGGAAAATGCCTGGTATATATTAAGTGCTCAGTAATTGTTAACTATTATAATTTCCAGGCCACAACAGCCATACTGTATAATGGTAAAGAAACCCAGGCTTTGGAATCAGATCACCTGTGTTTGTGTCCTGGTTCCACTAAATACTATCTACAGTTGGCAAAATGTTGATGATCCTATGGCCTCAATTTTCTCATCTGTAAAATGGGTATGATAGTACCACCTACCTCCTGGAATTACTGTGAGAATTTTATGAGACAATCCATTTTAAATACTCAGTACCCTGCAGTCTTTCTCTGCTAGACTCTTGAAACCTAGCACATGACTTCTGCCAGGTATGCAGGGAAAGGAAGAGCTGCTCGATATTTTTTTTTTTAATCTCTTGGCCTGTTGATTGTTACTGTGCGAGCTGAACAATTTCATTGTCACTTTTCAGGGCAGCCAACTTGTTCCTTCAATAAAAGGGGGCTGCTTGAATGCCGATCCTTCATACTGTTTTACAAAGTACTTTGTAATTATAAATTTATGAGACTGATTATTTTATTATCGTGTCCCTGCCCTAGAACAGTGCCCAACACAGAATAGGAATTCAATTAACATTTGTTGGATGGACCAAACAGCCATGTGATAAATGAATTAGAGTAGAGCACTGGCTCCCTCCAAGCCTTCAGTTAATCAGTAGTTCCCTGTCAAAGATATTCCCAGCGTCCTTGATATGAAACAGTAATGGAACCTGGGTGTGTAGGGCTCCTCCCTTTGATCCTAGTCCTTGCTTCCTTCGGAGATTGGGACAGGGACGCCCGAGGGTCTAGAACGAGCACTGTTTCCCTCGTTTAACGCTGCTACCTAGCGGCGTCCGCCAGAAGTGATGAAGTGAGGAAAAACTGCAAAGCTTGGGGCACCCGACCCAAGTCAAAGATAGGATCGGCCTCAGGCCGAGCCCTTTCTTAAGCTCCTACCCACGGCTCCAAAGCGAGTCGTCTCAGCCGCCAGAGGGCGGTTCTCACAGAGCCTTAGACTCTATGGTCCTTCTCGCCACTCCCATGAGCAAGAGCGACCAGAAACCTCCTATATACTTCCGTTTCCGGGCAGGTCTCTTTCTTTCCGTGTCGATTGCGCTCTCGCAAGCATGGTAGGACTTTGGGAGCGGGCCCGGTAACATCCAGCTTAATCTTTTCACCCTCTTTGACGGAGGCCGTCCCAGGCTGGCTTTAGGTCCATTCGCGGACTCGTTGTACCAAAGAAACCCAGCGCTGCTGGGATCGGCCCCGAAGGCACTGGGCTTCGGGGTCAGGAAATGAAGTGATGGGATCAAAGAGGTAGACTTAGCCGGGGTTGGAGGGAACATGCACGCTCTCTACTTCGGGGCCCAGCGGAGGCCGCTGGACCTGAAGCACATGGCGGCTGTACCACCTTCTAGTCAAGTGGTGTGCGCTAGCGAGGACTGAGAGTCGAGCCTTCGGGGGATGTCTTAGGTTCGGCTGGGTCGTTAAGGGCGTTGTGCGATGGGTATCTGATAACGCTGCTAGTTCTGAACGGTTTCTTTACTAGGTGAACGTTCCTAAAACACGCCGGACTTTCTGCAAGAAGTGTGGAAAGCACCAACCCCACAAAGTGACACAGTACAAGAAAGGAAAAGATTCCCTTTATGCCCAGGGTAAGACGGTTTGTATGTAATTTGGTTTTAATCAGGAACTAGTGTAATACATACGCTGTCCCGTGCCCCGTCCCTCACTCCCACTTGGCTGTTGTTTTTCTGCTGGAAAACCCAAGATAAAACGTGTAAGAAGACTCGTGTGGCAGTTGTGATTATCTTTGGTATGCCATAACAAATAACCTCATTCTTCCAGGAAAGCGGCGTTATGACAGGAAGCAGAGTGGCTATGGTGGGCAGACGAAGCCTATTTTCCGGAAAAAGGTTAGTAGTAATTACCATTTGACATGCTTCTGTAGTAAAGACTTTGCATTTTTCTCTAGCCTAAATACAAGAGGTAGTAGAGATAGAGGTAGTAGAGTACAGGTCCTCTACACACTGTAGAGTACAGGTGTGTGTTTTCATAGTTTCAGCGAAGTTCCCTACGCTACCTGCAGTGACCCATCTGGGAGGTAGTGTAGGTATAAGCGCAACCCCGGTCTGACTCTAGTCAGACTCTAATTTACAGTCTTGCAATATCTTGGTGTTTTATTATTTTTGTCCTAACCTTTTTGAAGAGGCAAAATTAAGTAAAGAGGAATGTTCTCTGATTTCCTAAGGACTGAAGTTTCAGTACACCGGTGAATCCTTTCTTCTTTACCTGTCATACCCTAGTGAATCTTCAGCCCTTGCTTGCAGTGAGAATTGCTCTCTCACTTTGCTTCTCAGTTCAGAAGCCTGCATACTGCAACCAGTCTCATGAGGTTTTTAAAGTTCCTTAAAATCCTCATGTAAGCCTTCCACTGCACTTCTGAATTCTCTTGTCATTCTCATTCAGGCCAAATGAGTTTCTGTTCTGCCCTAGGTGATCTGGTGCCCCTTACAGTACACAGTGCCTGGAACAGCATTCCTGTGAACACAGCATTTCTTTTGGTGCTTTGCTTATTCAACCTCCTGCCAGAAAGTACTAAGGAATAACAGTTGTGTTCATTTAGGTGCAATAAATGGTTTGAGCTCAAGGTGGTAAAGACTGCCTTTTCACATTCGGCTAACTTGTTTAGAAGGTGGGAAGATTCTGCCTAGGCTTTGGTTTTTTGGAGAACTGTGAATAGGCAGAAGTAGAATTCTGATTATAGGAGTAGTCTTAAAAAGTTGATTCCTGTACCTTGAGTTAAATAGATACAGTTGAATACACATAAATTGTAGACATAATTTTAGGTAGTCTCCAGAGAATTGATAAATCTGAAGTAACAATTATTAAATTCTGTTTAGTGAGAAAGTTGTGTTCAGTTCATAGTTTCAGGGATTTGGTTGACCCATTTTTGTTTGTGGGGAGTACAAGTATGTAGAGCTGTTGAAAGGCCACAAGTTCAAGGTGGTGTGATAAATGACCATTTGGTAAGAAGCTCTTCGGGGTGTTTGATGGGAGTAGAGAATTTGATGGCAATTAAATGATCTACCTTTGCTATTAAATTTCCTCTTAAATGCACTGATTTTCACGTTTCTGTTTTCTCCCTATAGCTAAAGACAAATTGCTAAAACTCTGTCATTTGCAAAGCTTCCCTTTAAGTACTTAACCCAACAGTCCTCCATTTTGAAGAAAGATTTTCTGCAGTGATTTATGAAAGGATTGACTTCATTTTTTCCAGGCTAAAACTACAAAGAAGATTGTGCTGAGGCTTGAATGTGTTGAGCCCAATTGCAGATCTAAGAGAATGCTGGCTATTAAGAGATGCAAACATTTTGAACTGGGAGGAGATAAGAAGAGAAAGGTATATAATTGCAGATGGAAGGTGCAATCTTTTCTGTTGGGTGAGATGAACATTTCTCTCCACTTAACTGATGGTGCAATCAGGAATGGGGCAATCCTCTTAAAAATAACTAGATCCATAGCTGAAGGTATGAGGTTTTTGGTGTTGGTTTTGGCATGAGTAGTAGAGGGATAATGAAGAGACTTAATTAAAAGGAGGTGATCCCTTTAGGGGGATAATTGTGTACTTGAGAGAGTAGAGAGGTTCTTTGCAAAATAAAAAAAAAAAAACCTCTTTTTTTTTTCTGTTCCATTACAGGGCCAGGTGATCCAGTTCTAAGCTTCATATTGTTATGTTATGAAGACAATAAAATCTTGAGGTTATGTTCACTTCATTTGGTTGCAGTTGGTCTTTTAAGATGGAAATAAAGTACTGGCATCAATAAAATTCCTCTTGTGGGGCAATTTATGCTTGATTCTTCTGGGTACTTTATTTGGGATTGAATTTGAACTGGTTGAACTCATACAAACGTGGTGATCTTCCAGTTTGGCACTTCAGTTACATGAGGTTTCATGGGATTCCTTTTGCTGTTAAACAAGGGTTATTAGTTATCATGGGATGTAAGTAGAGTCCCATGGTAACTATCAATTATACCCATAGTGAATGTAAAGTTTACCTAGAGCGAAATAATTTCTCTCCTATACCCTTGCTACTTCAGTCCTTCAGTGAGGAATTTAGGCTGTTTTTATGTACAGCATACTGTACAGAGCACAATATATATATATATTCTATGTTCTCAGACTTAACTCTAACATTGTTGAAACCTGTTGACGTACCCCCTCAGATTTCAAAGTAGACATAAATTCTCATGTTGAAATAACAGCAGAGGATAAAATTTCTAGTGAATTAAGCTGCCCGGCAGAATTTAACAGGGATATATGCTGATTTTTAAAGATGTCTAATCATTGCAAATTTTACATCCTTTTTCTCTTGGTATACTGTTGTATACTTGATTCTTTTTTTTTTTATAAGAAGAATTTTTTTAAAAAATTTTATTTGACAGAGCACGAGTAGGCAGAGAAGCAGGCAGAGGGGGAAGCAGGCTCCCTGCTGAGCATAGAGCCCGATGTGGGGCTTGATCCCAGGACCCTGAGTTCATGACCTGAGCCAAAGGCAGAGGCTTATTAACCCACTGAGCCACCCCAGGCACCCCTGTATACTTTTTTTTTTTTTTCATTTTTTTAGTTTATTATTTTTGTATACTTGATTCTTAGCTGATGTTCAGCTTTTCATACTTGTGCAGCAAAACTGGAGGCAAAGCATAGAAGCTATACCTTTTGATGACCAAGTACATCTCAGTGGGATGGAGCAGTTCCAAATTGCCTTGTTTCTGTGGGTGATTAAGTCTGGGTTTGCCAGTTTTAGCAAATGAGGATTACTCCAATTTTATTTACAATAAATGGAAATCACCTGACAGGCAAAGGAATTGTTAACAACATGCACTTTGTATTTGGAGGGCCTTTGTCCCTTGCTAATTTTGTGCTGTTGCACATTCAGATGGTGGAGCTGCTGCCTTTGGTTCTGTGGGAGAAGGCTGTGAAAGGAGAGGTGATGAGCAGGCTTGAAACTGACTACAGGTTGGTCCTCAGGCAAATGGTAGGGAAAGGAGAAAATTCTAATGTATGGAAATGCTTTAAAATGATCCATTCCCTGTGGCACCTGGGTGGTTCAGTCACTTAAGTGTCTGACTTGATTTTGGCATAGGTCATGATTTCTGGGTTATGAGATCGAATCCCACATCAGGCTGGGTGCAGGGCCTGCTTGGCATCCCCTTTCCTTCTGCATCCCCTCTTAACAAAAAGGATCCATTCCCACATACCCCAGTCTGAAGGTCACTCACTGCCTCATCACATCCTGGAGAGGAGGCAACTTAAAGGGGAGCTGGTGTTCTGGCCAGAGATCACAATGGAGCCCTACTGCTTGTGAAAGTAAGCCACCTGCATTTGTTGGCTCTAGATTGCAAAAAACCTTTGGATTTAGAAATCTGTGTGGTGGAATGTTTCTTGAGATGGTTCCATAAAGATTCAGTAATGTGGTCTCTTGGGTTGCCTCTGTAGGTTATTCCTGCTGGGGTATTTTTTTGCCCTTCAATTAAGGTAGCTTTGTTTTTGTCTTCCCTTTGGGCTAAGATTATACTTAAAGAGTGCCATCCAAGCACCTCAGTAGGTAGTAGTTTAAGGGTTAAAAGTCTGGGCTGAAATCTTGCCTATAGTTCTGTAGTGGATAAGTACCTACCTCTGTTGGTGAGGATTCAAATGGCTCGATAGTTCATATATCTAGAACAGTGCCTGGCACATACTATAGTGCCCAATAAATTACAGCTATTATTTAGCAATTTGTTTCAAAAGCCTTTCCCCAAAATGTTTAGAGATACCTTTGCAAGTTTTTCTTGTGGTCCACTGTGGAAAATTTTATTGAAGGAAAGAAGGACAGCTAAAGTGGGAATGGAAGGAAAGGGAGACACCAGTGGGGGAGTCAGTTTGGCAACAAAACACACATTTTTTTCCTTTTGAAGTAGGGGCTTAAACTCATGACCCTGAGATAAAGACCTGAGCTGAGACAGAGTCAGACACTTAATCAATGAGCCATAGGAGCCACAACAAAATACATTTTAAAGAAGGTTTTTTAGTGTAGTCTAGGTTGCTGCCAGCTGAAGTAAGACGGTGCCTGTGGGATTTATCTTGGTCTTTAAATCTGAAGTCCACTGATAAAACCCAAGCTCTCTCTTCTCAGGCAGGAGCTGTGTGATCATGCAGTCAGGAATACAGGCCAGCCCCTGACCCAGGGAAGCAATAGAAATGGTATGAAAACGAGGTCCACCAATCTCCTGCAGGTTTACCATAGCCACAGCCCACGCTAAGTCTGAGAGGGGGCGTTCCCACACTTCAATGTTGTCTTCCTGAAAAGTAAGCCAAGAAAATAGGTGTGAGAGCCTGGTAACAGGAAGAAGCTTCCTTTTTGGTAGTGGCATTCAGTATTATTGTCAGAAATACTGAGCACTTCTGGGAAAAATTAAAATCCTACAGCATGCTTTGGAAATAAGGTAATGGTCAGCAAAAAAAGGAGCCTCATTACTGATTATAACATGAAGATTAAAAGTAAATATTCTCAAAAGATGAGTGCACATCCTCTTATTTAACAGATTTAGGCCCAGGACAATGGTGGTACTTGGGCATAAAGCCATTCCATCTTAAAACGCACAAACATTTGGATGAACTGTAAACTAGAAGGCAAGAGTATGTTCCTGGTCAATTCCTATTTTCTCCCATAGAACATTATTTACTGTACCTTTCTAAGCCGGTACCCCTGCTTGCCCAAGGGGTCTTGGTTGATGGCTATTACATCCTTATTCTGAAGGAGGGCTTTGGCTTGAGGGCTGATGTGTCGGAGGTCATTGGACATGAGTAATGGAGCGGCCATGATAGCCCACAGGGCCATCTGAGTTACCTGCTGATCCCAGCTGAGGCCAAAGTTACCAATCACTAACTGGGACAAAGAAGAGCAAGAATTTAAATTTTAAAAAAATGAAACATTTTCAAAGTTACCTAGACATAAGCCACTTTCTATGGCACCCTGCTCTGAGTACTCTCAGGTAAGGCCTGCTTCCAGGAATTTTCCCTTCTGATTTACCTTGAAAAATCAAATAGGAAACAGGTCCACTGCATGGGCTCGAACAAGGAGAGCTCAGGTTCTTACCATATCTGGGTCATTCCAACCCCCTGGTCCTGCGACATCAACAATGCTCTTCTGGTTAGAAGATGTCCAGGCCAAGATACTCTTTACACTTTGCCAAGAATCATAAACATCCTCAAAATTTCTCCAGTGATTGCAGTACTGTCGGATTTCTGTGTAATTGGGCTGTGAAAACAGACATAACTCTTTTATTTACTTTCTACTACCATTCTTGCAACATGAAAACAGTCAAGTTTAAAGGACGCACCTATAGCCTCTTTAGTGTACAGATTAAAGGTATCCTATGAGAAGAGCTATCCCTATT
This sequence comes from Lontra canadensis, assembly GCF_010015895.1. NCBI lineage: Eukaryota > Metazoa > Chordata > Mammalia > Carnivora > Mustelidae > Lontra > Lontra canadensis. The sequence goes on along the minus strand of NW_022631071.1, from coordinate 703,174 downwards.
ATAATGGAATTTCACTGTAAGAAGTCTACTTCAGAAGTAGGCCATATAACTTAAAATCTCTCCTTTAAATGGCTTTAACACTGTTTATGCTGGAAATTTGCCAAATGGTAACTAAGTATCGGGATTATGAAGATTTTAACTTTTTTCACAACTTACTGGATTTTCACACTTTCTTAAAATGGACATGTATCACTTCTGTAATCAAATAATTAAAATGATCTGTATAAGTAAAAATAAAGGCTGCAGAATTACATAGGACAAATAAGCATAGGATAAGGCCATCTGAATCCGAGGTACATAATTTATTAATGGAACAAATACAAGTTTGTAGATAGGGAGAGAGAATATCAGGTTTCTGATGCTGAGAAAGGGGAGAGTATTTTGCGGAGATTAGAAGCAAAGAACAGGGATTCATTCTATAAGTAATTATTAAACACTTACCATAAGCTAGGGATACAGTGATAAAGTCAGACAAGGTCCCTGCCCTCCTGGAGCTTACATTCTAGTGGGGGAGACAGACAATAAGCCAGTAAACAAATAATTCCATACAGTGCTAAGTTCTTATAGGAAATTCAGCTGATTAATACAATAAAGAATAAATGGATAGAGGGCTATTTTAGAGTACAGAAGAGCTGCTTGAATATGTAGCATTTGTTTTGAGACTTAAACGTTAAAAGGAAACAGCCATTTAAAAATCTTGGATGAAGAATGTACCAGGCAGAAAACAAAACGCCAAGTGTAAAGTTCCTGGGGCAGCAGCAGGCTTGTGTGTTTGAGGGAAAGAAAGAAAACCCAGTGCCGTCATGGAAAGAGGGAGGGGAGGCTGGAGGCAGGCCAGGACCACATCAGTGGAGTGTGATTTTATTCCAAATGCAATGGGAAGCCAGTTAAGGCTTTTTTCAGCAGGGGAGTGAGGATTTAACAAGATCACTGTGGTGCTGCTTGGAAAATTGATGGCAGGATGGTGGAGATGGACTAGGCTGAGCGGAGATGATAGTGGCTGGAAGTCCAGGGTGGATGCAACAGAGATGGAAAGAAATGAGCTAATTCGGGATGTGTTTTGTAGATAGCACTGATAGGATTGCTGGCGAATAGGCTGTGAACTGCAGGACAAAGGGAAGAATAAAAAATGACTGATTTCCGAGATTAGAATTCAATTACAGCAGGAGAGAGGGTGAGAAGTGGCTGGATCCTGAGAAAGATTGTAGGATGAGCCTGTTAAATAAGACTGGACTTTGAAAGAGACCCTTCAGTCTCCTTTGTTCTCAAGTTCTGAAAATCTATCGGCAAGGCTCTGTTGGACTGTGTGCTCACTAGCTCACCTTACGAAAAGGCCACATATAAAGGGGCCACTCACAGGAATACACAATGCTTCTGCCAGTCCTGTTCAGGGCCAAGGACATATGCTTATAACCTGTATGAGAAAACAATGGGTAAAATAAGGGAAAGAAAGGAATTTCCAGCTGGCGTTGTGTATTTTAAAAAGAGGCTGCCTGGAAGGGCCGTGTTTATATTTTCAACCAGGAGCAGTGATGGGTGGCTGCTCTGTGATTAAATTGTGTTTAGTACCTCCCAGACTGCTGGAATTGTTCTCAGGAAGTAGTGTGGGATGGTGCATATACCGAGGAAAGGGAGGAATGTAGATGCTCTTTTCGCTGGAACTGACATTCCAGATGCTTTCCCAAGTGATGTTATGGAAAGTTATAATTACTATTTGTAATAAACTCAGAGCCCTCCTGAATGAACCGTGCACATTATTAGCCATGATTAGGCATGCATGGATTTTACATGCATGCATGCATGAAGGAATGCAAGGACAAACTGAAAGAAAAGAGGTAGGAGCTCTGGCACATTGAGAATAATTATTTCTGGTGTTGTGACTAAGCATTTAAAATGTGATGATGAGCTCTTTGGAATGTTCCAGTTACCCTGGCCTCCAAGTTGCTTCCTTTGCTCATGGGTAAATCATACCTTTTTCCAAATGTTCCACGCTGTCACAGTAACAACCATCAAATTTTAGCAGATCTACTCCCCAGTCAGCAAAGGTCTTGGCATCAATGTCATAGTGTCCAAAACTCCCAGGGAAGCCTGCACAGGTTTTATTTCCAACATCTGCATAAATTCCTAGCTTCAGTCCTTTGCTATGGACCTGAAATGAGAGGAAAGGATCACCACAATAGAAGGGCAATCATGAATTAGAGAGAACCACTCTAGGCTGGGGGCACAGATAAGTATATTTCACTAGATATCAGGGGCTTTTTTCACAAACCCCCAAAATTATCCAGATGAGTTAGCTGGGAGACAAAGTCTCCAATGCTGCTGAGTTCAAACTACATATGTAGGTTATGATACAGAACTAAAGGGAAAGCTATCACTCTCATCTTTTTCTAATGGGATCCTAAAAGTTACCTTTCCATGGCAGTGATACAATTATCTGGACAAAGACTCTCACCATGACCATACCTTAGGCTCCTCTGTGCCCTCTTCTCAAGTAGGTCTCACACTGTTTCAGCAAGAATCCCAAGTCATCGCCTTACCCTTGATATCTAATCAAGTTCCTCATCCCTCTGCTCTTCATGTCTAACTCCTTGGTGGGCCTGCCTTTAGAGAGAATCCTCTTGCCCTTGATGTCTCCTCTTGGTAATTTTCCATCCACTGACCCCCTCAAGTCTGCTCATTGACTATAAAACCCCACTCATCTTTGTTGTATCTGAAATTGATCTTGGCTCTTTCCCCTATTATAGTAGTCCTGAACATATCTGTCTTCATTGCCTTTAACTAGCATCCAGCTCTGTTACTCCTTAATTTCCAGAATATATTCCTTCTGTCTTCTACTTTATACTTACAATTGTAATAGCTTCACAAAGCATATGGAAATATATGCACACATGTCAAGAACCAAGTTCCCTTTTCCTCCTAGAGAATTCAGTGGTTTCAGCAAAAGGAGAACTTCTTCAAGACTGGCCTCAAGTGCTACTGAAAAACAAGGATCTGCCGATGGAATGAAACTTCCATCTGAGAAACCTTACGATTTGATATTCAGATAATAGATGCTATTTTACTTTCTCAGTTTTTCTGAATAAGCTTCTGTACAAAAGTGCTTACAGTCTCCTGAATGAAAGAGCATTATCTGTAAACTCACATAATCAGCAAGGCCTCGGATCCCACTTGGAAAGCGTTTAGGGTCTGCCTGAAGTCTGCCTTTTGAATCCCTTTTGGGAGCCATCCAACAGTCATCAATGCAGAGGTACTCATAACCTACATCCTTCCAGCCATCTGACTCCATGAGTTCTGCCATCTGCATGAAGAGCTTCTCACTGAAAGAGAAATTCCAAAAATTGTTGTAATTCATTGAACAAATAATAAGGCATCTTTTGCTTTTGCAAGTTTTTTTTTCAACCCAGTTACTACCCAGTTCAGTAGTAATCAGCAAGGTAAAATGGACTGGAGCCTTTTTTTTTATTTCCCCCTGGCCAAATACTTCCATCCTAAGAACCCTTAACAATTAGGAATGAGAAATACATGAAATTGAAAAGATAATTAGAACTAAGAAGAAAGTTCAGTAAAGTAAGAAACCACAAAGTTACTATAATCAACACCTTCTTAGATATTAACAATAGCCTGTTTGGGAAAAAAAAAAACAAGATACCATGCACAAGAGCAACCAAAAAAAACAACAGAAAAACCTAAAACACCTAGAGATAAATTTAAGACATGTGCAGGATCCATATGAATAAAACTATGATGTTCCCAAATGATTTCAGTAAATGGAGGAATGTTATTTTGCTCTGGGATAAGAAAACTCAATATTAAAACACAGTTTATACATTGTTTAAAATAGGCTCAACGCCAGTGTGGATCCCAACATGGTGCTTGAACTCACGACCCTGAGATCAAGACCTCAGCTGAGATCAAAAGTAGGATGCTTAATCCTACTGAGCCACCCAGGCATCTCTTATACATTTAACAAAATCCTGAACAAACCCAAAAAGGACTTTTTTAATAAAAGATTTTATTTATTTATTTGACAGAGAGAGAGAGAGATATCACAAGTAGGCAGGCAGAAAGAGAGGGGGAAGCAGGCTCCCTGCCAAGCAGGGAGCCCGATGCGGGGCTCCATCCCAGGACCCTGAGATCATGACCTGAGCCAAAGGCAGAGGCTCAACCCAATGAGCCACCCAGGTGCCCCCCCCAAGGACTTTTTAAGGAACTTGGCAACATGGTTCAAAATTTCACCTGAGAGATAAAACATATGAACATTCTACAAAAGATAAATGAAGCTGGTACAGTACCAGTAGCATTAGAATACACAAATCAATGGAATTAAAGAGAAAGTTCTGAAAGAGATCCTTCCAGCCATCTGGTACCATGGAATCTAGTATATACATATTTTTTTAAAGACTTTATTTATTTATTGCGAGAAAGAGTGAGAGCACATGCACGGGTGCACAAGGAGGGGAGGGGCGGACAGAGAGGGAGAAGCAGGCTCCTCACTGACCCTGGAATCCTCACCTGAGCTGAAGGCAGACCCTTAACCGACTGAGTCAACCAGGTATCCCAGGAATTTAGTATATATCAAATGTGGCTTTCCTTATAGGAAAATAAGGTCCAGGTGGATTAACGTTTAAATATTTTAAAAATCCATTTAAAAAAAAACTACTAGAAAATATAGGTGACTATATTATCTTCGGATAGGTAAAGACTTTCTCAACATGATGTCAGAGCCAGAAATCATAAAAACCAACATAAGCTGGAACCACCATTTTCATAATATATGCTAGACCAAACACCCATACACACACAACCCCAAAACCAAACCCAAAACATTTCAACTAAAAAATAATTAAGTGGAAATAAAAACACCAGATTGGCAAAGTTTTAAAAGAATGACAAAAATGCAGCGTTGGCCAGGGTGTGGGGAAATAGTCATTCTCATACACTGTTCTTGGGAATGCACATTTGTAAAACTCTTGGGGAGGATAGTTTGATATGTAACAAAATAGTTTGATATGTAACATACCTTTGGATCCAGTAATTACACTTTTAGGAAAGAATCTTACAATGTAAAAGGATGGTTAACACAGCTTCACAATAATAAAAAAAAAATTTGAAGAGCTTGAATAGCTATCAAGAGGAGGTTGCTTAAATAAATTATATACATATAATTTGCCTTTGTGAAGCACTTATTCTGTGCCAGGAAAACTTCATTTTCATTATACTTTTCTTTACTATCTACATTTTTTTGCATTTTCATGCATTAGTTTTATTACCACATATAAAAATAAACCCACCGGGGCACCTGGGTGGCTCAGTGGGTTAAAGCCTCTGCCTTCAGCTCAGGTCATGATCCCAGGGTCCTGGGATCAAGCCCCGCATCGGGCTTTCTGCTCAGCAGGGAGCCTGCTTCCTCCTCGCTCTCTGCCTGCTTCTCTGTGATCTCCGTCTGTCAAATAAATAAATAAAATCTTTTAAAAAAAATAAAATAAACCCACCACTGCTTAGAAAAAAAAGGAAAAGACAAAAAGAAATATGTGATGGGAAGTACATTCAGCATCCTTGTATTAAGCCACCACAGCTTTGAATTGTGCCTGTAAGCATCTGTGATTTATCTCCATTTATTTTATGCACCAAAGCCAAGAGAGGTTATATTTTGGGCCTGGGAATGCTCAAAAAAATTTCCATATAAATTAATGGTAATTCTTCACTTTAAGCCATTTCCGCTTATGGAACACTCAACTTTTGGACAGCAGGGGAAACCTTCATAAAGTTCCTCCAGGTCAATCTTCTAGCCAGATGCCACTGGCTAGGGTGGCTGGGGGTGGGGTATTTCACAGACTCCCTGGTTCCTCTAAACTTCCTCCAGTTACAGCCAAGGAACCCCTGGCCCCAAAAGCAGAAGAAACAGCACGTGTCTTAGTCCTCTGTCTCTCCTACTCACCCCAGCTGTGGTCACTACCAGTGCGTGGCAGACAGAGGCAGAACAGCGGTTCACAAGAAGGGCCCGAACAGAACTGGATGGTGAATGGATCAAGTTCCTAGTTGGGTGATCCAGCACGGAGAGATGGAGAAGCAGGGGCTGCTGACCCGACTCCTACCGCAGGAGGGGTCACGCCAGAGAAAGTTTAATTCTCGTTTCCAACCAGGGCAGTTTGCTGGGGATAAAAAAGCAGCAGCAGTAGGGGGGTCCCTCCCTCAGGCTCAAATGTTCTCTCTGCGACCCTCTATCCTCCCAAACAGAGAAGACAAACTCACAGAAAGGCGAATGCAAGGGGGTACTCAATATCGCTCATACCTGATACAGGAATCCGGCTCTTCTTGGCAGTCAGTGTTGCACATGAAGCGCTCCCAGTGCAACCAGCCCATGGTAGGAGTCATCGCCAAGCCATTGTCCAGGGTCCTGGCACCAGGGAAGCTCCAGAGAACCAGGGCCAGGAAGCGAAGTGCCAGCAGGAAGCCTGACTGCGGCGCTTGGCTTTTCAGCTTCATCGCCACTGTAATGCAGTACAAATTTCCGCCGGTAATCTGGGCTTTTAAGTTTAACTTTAGAAGCGGACCAATCACCGGTGAGTTATTAAATACTGACGTTATTGTTTCTCAGGCAACTGGGACGGTTATCCCCAGAGGCGGACCAATGATCAGTCACGTAAAACTCACCGCAACCAATCACTCTCTGCCTTTCTCGATATTGGCCCGCCCTGTTTCTATACCAGAAGGAAGTGCGGCACTTTAGAGATCCCGAGTCTAAACCGAGAGTTGCTCACGTGACCGAGATCTCACATGACGTAGGCGATCACGTGACCAGTCGCTTACGTGAGCAGAAGTAGTTCTGGTCGTCGTCTACCGTCTCGCTATAGCCGTTTGAGGGAAGAAGGAGGAAAATTATCCGGTATCGTTAGAGGTTGGTGTGTGGGTGGGAACTGGGGGCCCGAGGGTGGGGATGCTGAAGACTAAAGTAGGATCCGCGGGCCGCCCCCGCCTTTTTTGTTCCCTCCTCCCCCCCCCCCCCCCCCCCCCCCCCCCCCCGCCCAGTGCCGGGAAGCCGCCTTTGCTGCGCCTGGTGGGGAAATGGTGGACGTTCGTGACTGTGTGTGTGTTTTTGTGTATCTGTCTGTTTGGGCGGGTCTCAGGGGACTCTTAAGAGAAACTCTGAGGTGAAAACGCTTGAAAACCACGTCCCTGGATAAGGAAAAACAAATGTTGAGACCAGTGGCTGGAGTGCCGGTCCATCCATTCAGGCACTTAGTTCCCACTGATTGTCTGTCTGTAGGGGGAGGCACCAAGTGAATTATATCTGTAGAGTCGCATCTAGGCAGATGCTGCGTGCCTGACAGAGGCGTTCAATAAATGTTTCTACTAAATTGAACATTTAAATAACGTCTGTTTTTCTACTTACCATAACAAACTACATGTTCAGTTTTGGACATTCAAAAAATAACAGTATGCTATACATTTTTTAAAAATTACACGTATTTAATCACCGGGAGATAGGTACTCAGCATTTTGGTGTATAAAAAGTATGTGTATAACACACGTATAAATACACAGTTTCTTAACCCACAAATGGAATCCTGATTTCTACTTTAGCAACTTAGTACTGGTGGCCTTCCCAGGAGATACAGTAATGAAGCAGAATCTCCCTGCCACTATAGAGGGGATGTTAATTTCTAGAGTGCTTCAGGCATGCAAAAAACCAGTCCATAAATCATCACTCAAGCTTGAAGATGGTTTATAGGGAGACTGTTATTTGTAGATGCAGTGTGCCAGGCATATAATAGGCAATTAATAAATGTTTGTTGACTCCTCAGTGTAGTTTTATGGCAGTTATTACACTTTGTACTTTGTTTCAAAGAGGTCCAGTGTTTCCAGACCTTGTCAGATAAGCCATCCACATATACAAAATTAGAAAACTTTATAAAAGCAAACATTTAAATTTAATTTTTTGCTAAAATAAAATTAATGTGTACAGAAAATTAAGAATGCCAAGAAATTGAAAAAAATAACATTGAAAAAGCCAGAAACCTGCCACTATTAACATTTGCTGCATTCCCCATGTATATATATTTTTCTAACATTTTGTTCCAATGACAGTGATTTTTAAAAATTAAAACTGTTAAAGAAGTATCTTGGGTAAAGAGTGAAAATTTACCTCACTCTACCCTCTAGTTCCTGTTTTCTCAGAAAACAAACTTGTATTATGTGCTTTCAGATCCTCTGTGCATTTACATGCGTAATACGTGCATGCTTATATTTTAAAATAAGTAGGATCATAACTATGCACATTTTATTTAATACATTTTGGAAATCTTCCTAGGTCAGGACAGATCTTTTTCCTTAACAGCTGCATAGGATTCCATTTTAAGGATACAGTATATTGTAATTCATTCAACCATTTCCCTATTGATGAATAGTTAGGTTCCTAATTTTTAGCCATTACTAACAGTGCAGTAGCAGTGAACATAATATGAGTATTTCTGTTGACCAGGTTCCTGGAAGGAATTTTAGTAGGGTCAAAGGATGTGTGAACATATATATATATTTTTTCTACCTAGTTGAGATTATGATGCAGCCATGATTTTGGTTCATAAGATTATCGCATATGTATTTCCTCATGTTATTAAATATTTGTATAATTTTAAAATTAAGTAAAATTAAAATTAATTTTTAAATAAGTAATACTCTTTCTTAATAAAATACCTTTTGAAGAATATATAGCTCCATAAATCTTCGAATTTCAGGTCATCTCTTAGGGCACATAATCTGAATGGATTTACTGTATCAAAAAGTGTGATACATGTTTCCAAATTGCTTTCCAGAAATATTGTATTGACTTTCACTCTTCTAGGAGTTTTCAAGAACCCTGAATATTAGCATTGGCTTATCCTTACTGTTTAATTTTTATTGTCTTGGTGGGTGAAAAATATTGATTAATTCTGGTTTTAACTTGGATTTCTGATGATTGATGAGGTTTGAACATTTCCTAGACAACTCTCCTGTATCCTCACATCTATATTTCCCCTGTATTTAATCTGTTATCAAGTCCCGAAGAATCCACTGCTTTCTTTTTAAATTTTTACTTTACATTTTTTAAAGATTTTGTTTATTTGAGAGAGAGAGTGCGTGCACAAGCAGAGGGGTGGGGGAGGATAGAGGGAGAGGGAGAAGCAGACTCCCCACTGAGCAGAGAGCCTGACCAGGCGAGGTTCCATCCCAGGACCCTGAGATCATGACCAGAGCTGAAGGCAGCCAGTTAACCCACTGAGCCACCCTGGTGCTCTCCTTTTTTAAAACTACTGTTGTCTTAGGGTGCCTGTTAAGCCTCTGCCACCTTCTCCGGTCCTGATGTGGGGGGTGGGTCCTCTCTCAGTGGGAACCCTGCTTTTCTTTGCCCCCTGCCTGCTGCTCCCCCTGCTTGAGCTCACATGCTCTCTCTCTCTGTCAAATAAGATCTTAAAAAAGCAAACAAAAAAAACTGCTGTTGCCTTAGGTGAATCCCTTATGTCTGCCTCAAAGTGACTAGGTTTCTAGCTGATCTTGCTGGTGTCATACCAGCCCCCTCTGTTTGAGTTCCACACTGTTGCCAGGGTGATCTATTATTTGAAAGGGCTTTGATTACATCACTTCCCTCCCCTCACTCCCCTGCCCACTTCCCTCTCCTCACTCCCTTACCCTCTCCCCTACCCTCACTCCCCTACCCTCACTCCCCTGCCCTCTCTCCCCTGTTTAAAATCCTTAGAAGGACCTTAGTGTTTGTCTATCAAGTTAGGTCTTTGGGATCTTATGTCTGCCTTGCCAGCCTTACCTCTCGTCGAGCCTCATCCTGTTTTATGCTCCATCCGTAATTTTAAAAATTTACTTGTGGATCCCTGAACTGGTGAGTCTGTTTTATTTAACAATTTTGTGCCAACTCTTAGAATTGACCAATTAGTCCCTGTTTTATACCACCTTTTCACCTTTCCCAGAATTTTGTCATAGCAGGGATACTGTTTATTTGCCCATTTGCCTTTAGGTAAAGATGTATATTGCCCCTGTAGGACCATAAACCCTTTCTGGGCTTATTGATGCTTGTATCCCAAAGACAAGTACTAGACTTCACAGTTAAAAAATATAAAAGGAAAGTGTGAATTGCCCATAATGTCTTTTTTCCATTTATCTCTTAGGCCTTAATATTTCCGTGATTTTACTAATTGGCATGAGTTTTTAATATAATAAGGATAGTAATGTATTGGTGTAAGTATTTTTTCAGGTGTATTGTTTTGTATTGTCTTTTAATTCTGTTGAAGTTTTTCATTTTTATGTAATCAGGGATAACCATCTTGTATTTGTTCACATCTTCCAGTGATTTTGTTGCTGTTAGTTTTTATGCTTTTATGTTCTGACTGTGATGTTAATATATGTTCAGTGTAGAAAACTTAGAATATACAGAAATGTTCAAAGAAAATATTCCTTTAGTCAAAAAGTTCCCATAATCCTACTGCCCCAAAACAACAACTGTTAACGGTATCCAACACATAATAGGTATTGAGTAAATAATGGTTGCATAAACAAAATAAAAATTTGGTGTAGTCTTTTTATTTACATGAATGTTTTAGAAAAAAGCAATACATACGAGTTTTACAGTACTAGTTTGCTTTTTTCTCTTACTGTACTGTGAACATTTTTCCATGACAGTAGTCTTCTAATTTTTTTCAGCTACACCGAAATCGCATTGAGCCAAGCTTGCCAATAAGAGCCCAACAGTCACCATGATGCTGAGCACAGAAGGCAGGGAGGGGTTCGTGGTGAAGGTCAGGGGCCTACCCTGGTCCTGCTCAGCTGATGAAGTGATGCGCTTCTTTTCTGATTGTAAAATCCAAAATGGCACATCAGGTATTCGTTTCATCTACACCAGAGAAGGAAGACCAAGTGGTGAAGCATTTGTCGAACTTGAATCCGAAGATGAAGTGAAATTGGCTTTGAAGAAGGACAGAGAAACCATGGGACACAGATACGTTGAAGTTTTCAAGTCCAACAGTGTTGAAATGGATTGGGTGTTGAAGCATACAGGTCCGAATAGTCCCGATACTGCCAACGATGGCTTCGTCCGGCTTAGAGGACTCCCATTTGGCTGTAGCAAGGAAGAGATTGTTCAGTTCTTTTCTGGGTTGGAAATTGTGCCAAATGGGATGACACTGCCAGTGGACTTTCAGGGGCGGAGCACAGGGGAAGCATTTGTGCAGTTTGCTTCACAGGAGATAGCTGAAAAGGCCTTAAAGAAACACAAGGAAAGAATAGGGCACAGGTACATTGAAATCTTCAAGAGTAGCCGAGCTGAAGTCCGAACCCACTACGACCCCCCTCGAAAGCTCATGGCTATGCAGCGGCCAGGTCCCTATGATAGGCCGGGGGCTGGCAGAGGGTATAATAGTATTGGGAGAGGGGCAGGGTTTGAAAGGATGAGGCGTGGTGCCTATGGTGGAGGGTATGGAGGCTATGATGACTATGGTGGCTATAATGATGGGTATGGCTTTGGGTCTGATAGATTCGGAAGAGACCTCAATTACTGTTTTTCAGGAATGTCTGATCATAGATATGGAGATGGTGGGTCCAGTTTCCAGAGCACCACAGGGCACTGTGTACACATGAGGGGATTACCTTACAGAGCCACTGAGAATGATATTTACAATTTTTTCTCACCTCTTAACCCCATGAGAGTGCACATTGAAATTGGACCTGATGGCCGAGTTACTGGTGAGGCAGATGTTGAATTTGCTACCCATGAAGATGCTGTGGCAGCAATGGCAAAAGACAAAGCTAATATGCAACACAGATATGTGGAGCTCTTCTTGAATTCTACTGCAGGAACAAGTGGGGGCGCATATGACCACAGCTATGTAGAACTCTTTTTGAATTCTACAGCAGGGGCAAGTGGCGGTGCTTATGGTAGTCAAATGATGGGAGGGATGGGCTTATCCAACCAGTCTAGTTATGGGGGTCCTGCTAGTCAGCAGCTGAGTGGTGGCTACGGAGGTGGTTATGGTGGTCAGAGCAGTATGAGTGGATACGACCAAGTTCTGCAGGAAAACTCCAGTGACTATCAGTCAAACCTCGCTTAGGTGAAGGAACACTAAACACCTATTACAGAAATAAAAGCTCTGCATTTATGGGAGTTGTAGAATGAGAGTGATGTCTAGTATATCCAGTATGATTGGTAAATGGGAAATATCATTGATTCTGATCACTCTTGGTCAGCTTTCTCTTTCTTTTTCTTTCTTTCTTTTTCTTTCTTTCTTTCCCTTTTTTAAAGAAAACAAAAAATTAAGTTTAACAGTTTTGCATTACAGGCTTGTGATTCATGCTTACTGTAAAGTGGAAGTCAAGGTTTTACAACTTCAAGCTCAGTAATTTTGAACACTGAAGCATTCATCTAGGGTATAATAACAACGTTCAGTATTGACCATAACTGTTAAAACAATTTTCAGCTTTCCTCAAGTTAGTTACGTTGTAGGAGTGTACCTAAGCAGTAAGCGTATTTAGGTTAAAGCAGTTTCACTTATGTTAAATGTTGCTCTTATACCATGATACATTGAAAACTTTGGATGCATGTTGAGAAACATGCTTTTCTGTAAAACTCAAATATAGGAGCTGTGTCTACGATTCAAAGTGAAAACATTTGGCATGTTTGTTAATTCTAGCTTTTTGGTTTAATATCCTGTAAGGCACGTGAGTGTACACTTTTAATTTTTTTTTTTTAAAGATCTGGGACAGTTTTGAGATGTAATACCAATACCTTAGGAGTTTGGTCATGTTGTTTGTATGAGATTCTGAGGCTTTGATTTAAATCTTTCCTTGTATTGTGATTTCCATTAGATGTATTGTACTAAGTGAAACTTGTTAAATAAATCTTCCTTTTAAAAACTGGAAAAATAATCTTGTATGGTGTGACTTTTTAAAAATGTTCTGTTGGATGAACCATTTCTTTTTTTTTATTATGTTCAGTTAGCCAACATACAGGACATCAGTAGTTTTTGATGTAGTGTTCATTAGTTATTGATGTAGTGTTCAGCGATTCATTAGTTGTGTGTAACGCCCAGTGCTCATCCCAATACATGCCCTTCTTAATACCCATCACCCAGTTACTGTATCCCCTCATCTCCTTCCCTTCTGTAACCCTCAGTTTGTTTCCTGGAATCCAGAGTCTCTCATGGTTTATCTCCCTCTCTGATTTCTTCCCATTCATATGAACCATTTTTTTAAAAGATTTTATTATTTGCGTGAGAGCGCACAAGCAGGGGGAGAGGCAGGCAGAGGGAGAAGCAGACTCCCCACTGAGCAGGGAACCTGATGTGGGACTTGATCCCAGGACACCGGGATCATGACCTGAGCCAAAGGCAGACACTTAGCTGACTGAGCCAGTTAGGCAGCCCAAACCATTTCTCTGATACAAGTCCTCTGCCCTTTAAGTTGTTTTTAATTTTTAAATTTTTATAAATGCACATTAGTATATTTATAATACATTATTGCATATATCAGTAATTATTTCTAAACTGTATATCCAGAAGTGGAATTGCTGAGTCAAAGATACCCACATTTTTTAAGGCAAATTTTGATTTTGCATTATCAGAAAGATTATGGTAGGGTTATGGACATTGGGGAGGGTATGGGCTATGGTGAGTGCTGTGAAATGTGTAAGCCTGATGCTTCATAGACCTGTACCCCTGGGGCAAATAATACATTATATGTTAATAAAAATAATTTTAAAAATAGGTTATGGTACTTTGTTTTTGCACCAGGAGTGTATACCCCCCTCCGCCTCAGTGATGCATATTATTATTCTTGGTCTTGGCTAATTTGTTAGTTGAAAAATGGTATCCCATTGCTATTTTAATTTCTGTGCTTAAGATCGAGATGGAGTATTTTTGTTTCTAAACCTCTCATTTCCATCTCAATGTCCACAGGACTGTTGAGCTACTTTGGAGACGGAACTTCATCAAGACAGCATTCTCTAAAAGCCAAGAAGTAAAGGCAAATAAATCCCCTTTTTTTCATTTAATCATAAGTGGAAAATTTAAGGCACCTTTATATGTTTTTAAAAAAGAAGGAAGCCTATGTTATATAAATAATTCAGTTTCCTCCATGAATTTATTAATAGTCTCTAACACCCTTTAAGGTTTTTCAGGGCCGTTAAAAGCTTGATCTTAACCATTGGTTCTCAGAATCTGGTTCCCAGAATCATCTGCAGGTCTTGTAAAAACATTGATTACTGGACCTCACTCCTAGAATTTCTGAAATTCGGTAATTCTGGGTTTGTGTTTAGGAATCTGCTGATGCTCTTGGTCTCAATGACCGCATTTATGGCCCATTCTTCTCTAATAGCTAAAGGCTCAGAATGCCAGCTTTAAGCAACTTCCTTTGTGATTATGCTTGCCTCCCCTAAAGTACAGATTGCATATGACTGTTTACAATATCTTGCACCTCCCAGGAGGACTTCAAACGCCTGTGACACCAGGGGTTATCTTACATTTCTGCATATGTAGTTGCTGTTAGCAATTACACCTCTCAGTGATCTTCGGCCCGGATGCCCTCAGGTCGCACCTGAACTTCTACAAGTCTGTTTTGTGATTTCCTGACCAGCCAGGGCACAGATTGTTATCTTTGGCTCTGCTTATAGCTTGGGGCCCAGAGAAGTGCTCTGAGAGGGGAAGCAAATACCAAATTGGTATTACCCATTTATTCAAGGACACTTTTTATTGAGTATCATTTCTAGTAAATCATTCACACTGGGGGTACAGTGAGGGGTAATCTGAGATTCTTTAATGACTTTAATTTCTGTCACAGCTGCCAAAAGAGCGAGAAATCCATTTTGGCTCATGTCCTACTGATCCAGTCATTACCTTGCCCTCAAGTGACTTCAGGAAGCCTTTCTCAGGGAGTTGACAAGTAGGTGTTTTTGCTTTCTACGTTGCTCAATTTTCCAGAATGTTCTGTAAGTATGAGCATAGATTCTCCAGTTAGCCACTAGATGGCACCAAATGCCAGGAAAGGACTGGCTGAGACCTGTGCTCAAAGGTGTTTGTGGCTCTTGTTGGGTAAGGAAACTCCAAACATTTAGAGAAGAGAGAGAGAGAGAGAGAGAGAGAGATGGATCCTGGAGAAGTTCAGCAGTCAGCACTAGAGGTGTGGAAAGGGACAGCAGTGACTGTGAGGGGAGCAACGCTGATGTACACACACACACACACACACCCTTCTAACTCTCAAATCTAACACCCTAACACTATCCAGGAAAGTTCGCTGGGAGGTAAAGTAGGAAACCCACCCATAGCTCCCCAACCACCAAATCAGGGGATTTAATTTTAGACTGTAACCTGAGAGCTACTTGGCAGGCCCAGGCTGAAAGTCTGCAGCCACAACAATCATGGCCTAAGGGGGTCTCCGCTGATGGCTGATGCCTGTGGTTCTCAGAGTGTGCTTCCTGCACCAGCATCCTGACCTGGAACTTGTTAGAAATGCAAAGTCTCAGGTCCCTCCTACACTGACTGAATCAGAAACTGGGGGTGACGTCCCAGATCTGTGGTTTAACACGCTCCGCAGGTGGTTCTGATGCACAGAACCATTGGCTGATGTAGGCATCCCGTTATTCACCCATTCGTTTGTTTCTGCATTCATTTATCCAACCCTAAAGGAGGTCACTAAACCAGAGACAATCTTAGCTGTACGCCTAGCGCAGCTTTATATCTTCCCCTCCCAAACTGGTATGAAAACACATGGCAAATTCACTTACAAAGCAAGGTTCTTTCTCTTCGGGGGGGAATTCCTAAGTTGTCAGCCAAAAGGAAGATTTCTCCAAGACGGGCCTCCAGGGCTGTTGCAAGAACAGATTGTCGCTGTTGAAATGACATTCCACTCACTGCACCTGACACTTAGCTGGGAATGTCACAGGGTCTGTTTCACAACCTGCTCTCACAGGGACCAAAATTCAGTCTTGTGAAGGCAAGGCAGTCATGTCCATGGGGTCCCCAGGTTAGCTGGGTCCATGGAGCCCATGCAGAGGGTTAGCTTGTGCTTGGAGTCTGTCTGTGGGAGGCGTCCTGCCCCCTGGCAGCGATCTGCTCAGACAGATGCACAGAATGCACCTCCTGCCAATATCTGAGAATGGCTGTAACTTATTCAGTAATTATTTTGTGAACGATTTACCTATTCCAATGTTCTGTCTGACCAATATACTAACTAGCACATCTACCTGCGTATCGTGAGGACCCTTTTCTAAGGTCTTTTTTCTCATTCCAGCCCTCCCTCTTCCTGCCAGCGCCCCCCCCCACCCCCGCTTCTTTGCAGGGAGCTTGTTTCTCTTACACGCGAAGCTGTTACATGTCAATGCCATCCCCACTATAGAGATGCCCAAACTGAGTTTCAGGAAGGGTGAAGACCAATCTTGTGTTTGGGAAAGAAGCAGAATACTGGAGGGGAGGAGGAAGTGACGTTTAACCAGGGAAAGAGGGTATGGCTCAGAGCCGAATAGGATGGTATAAGAGTAGCCGCGTCCTGGGACCTGTGTGGTGAGGGTGGCGGGGACGAGCGCTGAGTCCAGCTCCTCCACTCTCGCTGCTCAGCCCGTGGTCCCCTTATCCTACCGCAAGCCTGGCGAGAGGCAAGCAAAGGGTTGAGGGTGGGCGTGAGGCTCAGGAAAGCGGAAAGGGAGTTCGATAAGATTCGAATCCTTCCTTTCCCCTCCCGGTTTCCGGAGACCCTCACTCCACATCCCCCCCATCTTGTGTTATTTCGTTTTTCCGTGGAAGGGAGAGGGGCGAGGCGGTGCAGGTAATGGCTGCCGGCTGGGCGGGGACTGGTGCGGGCGGTAGTGGGGGAGTGGTTAGCGCGGCTTTAGTCGGGGGACCGAAACCCGGGGCGGGGGAGTGGGGTGTTAACGGAGCTCTGAGCCGCGAGCCTAACGCTTCAATAACTGCGGCTGTAGTAGTTGAGACTGGTCCGGGCACCTCGTTCCCCCCTCCCAGGGCCCTCTCACTTCTTTGGGCCCAGCTGGGAGCTGGGAGCAGGAGGCCACGGCTGAACCGGACTATGGGGCACTGAAGGAACAGACTTGGAACCTTGCTGAGTGCCCCTTCCGTGGGTCTGTTTCCTGGGGAGTGGTGCTTCCTGTGTCCCGAGCTCCTCTGCCCCAGGGCAGCCCTGAGAGCAGGCGGGAGCCCGCCTCTGGTGGGTTTCGGAAAGCCGCTTTGCCCCTCTGTGGAGCCCCTTGCCCGGCACATGATAGGCGCTCAATACACCTTGATTTCAGTTGAGTTTTGATTCAACTTTCATGGCCGGTGATTAATCCTTTTCCTTCTGTTCTTGAAACTCTCATTGCCCACTGGATCACGGACAAAGAAGCTGCCAACTGCCACGACATCGTATTGGAACTTTATTTTTTTATTTTTGCAAAGACATATTGCTTTATTATTATTTATTGTGTTATGTTAGTCACCATACAGTACATCACTAGTTTTTGATGTAGTGTTCCATGATTCATTGTTTGCATATAACACCCAGTGCTCCATGCAATACCTGCCTTCTTTAATACCCACCACCGGGGTAAACCCTTCCCTCCCCCCTTTTCTAGAACACTCCCTTTGTTTCCGGGAGTCCATAAAAAGTTCTGAAGACAAGTTGCTTATTTTGTTTATTTCTCAACTCAGAGTATTTTGCTCTTTGGCGGTGGGGGAGGAGGGAGGGTTTTCTCTGAAGCAAAGCATTAAAATACCCTGCAGTCTTCCTTGAAACTTCCTCCCACTCATCAGTTCACACCAGTTTGTCTTTTCTTACTTGTTTTTGAGCAAATAATCAGGCTGCACAGTTGTTGCTTGGCGATTCTCAAGTTATTTCAGGTGTGGCCGTTTTGATTTTTGCTTGACTAGTTAGATTGTAGCCTTTTTTTAAAGTTTTTTTTTTTTAAATATTTTATTTATTTACTTGACAGAGAGAGCACAGGCCAGGGGAGTGGCAGGCAAGGGGAGAGGGAGAAGCAGGCTCCCCACTGAGCAGAGAGCCCTGCATGGGGCTTGACCCCAGGACCCTGGGATCATGACCTGAGCTAAAGGCAGAGGCTTAAACATGCGCCCACTGAGCCACCCAGGAACCCCTAGGCTGTAGTTTTTATCCTTGGGCAAATAGGAGGGTCTTCAAAAGTTCCTATGCAGTGGGAACAGGGGTGATTGACCACAAATGGGCATAAAGGTCTTTTGGAGATAATGAAAACATCCTCAACTCAGACTGTGGTGAAGTCTTGCACAACTCTAAATTTACTCAAAACCATTGAATTGTATACTTGAAATGGGTGAACTTTGTGAATATAAATTATACCTCAAAGAAACTTAAAATGCCTATGGAGTAACAACTAAATAGTGGAGATATGATATATCTCTATGATATAGACTAGTGGGAACGGTAGGTTATAGTGCTAAAGAAAAATACAATGGCCTAAAGGGAATGACAGGTTTAAATAGGTTTTTCTAACACCTCATTTCACATAGGCCTTAGACGAGAGCCCTGTCCTGGGATTTAATCTGTGACATGCTTTGTTCAGTTTTAGCAAGAATTTTGCTATCATCTCCCTGCCCTTGACATCTGATCACCTTGACCTGCCTTTAGCAAGAATCCCCCTCCCCTTGATGTGTCTTAGTAATTTCTTATACACTGACTCACTCTTTTTTTTGGCTACAAATCTCTACTTGCATTTGTTGTATTCAGAATTGAGCCCACTTCTATATTGAAGTCAGGTTTCCCTCATTATAATAGTACTGAATAAAATCTGTCTTTACCACCTTTAACTAGTGTCTGGTTCTGTTTTTCTTTGACAGAAGGCATTCTCAGAGCTTTTGGTAGTATATCAGTCGGGCCTGCTGGGAGGGCAATTCCTTTTTAAAAGACCACCTAAAAGTGCCTACCCACCCATTTGTTCACGAAATATTTGCTGAGTGCCTACTTATTGCCAGGCACTGTGCTGGGTGCTGAGGAAACAGATGGGAGCAAAAATCATCTACATTGTCCATATTCTCATGGTGCTCATACTCTAGTGGAAGAGCCAAATAGCCTGCAAAGAACCATACAAGTGTGCACTTGCATTAAGAGCAAGTACCAGGAAGAATGGGTCCATGGAGTTATGAGACTCTATAAATTAGTAGGATTTGGCTTGGTCAAGGTGGTCAGGAGTGCTGTTCAGAGAACATGATTATCGAGCTGAGGTGAGGGGTAAAGGTAAAGGAAGAGTAGAGATGAATTAGGTTTGTAATAGGGCTTGGGGAAGAAGGTTTAAAGCTATTTGTTCAGAGATAGTATGGTGAGTAAAAGAGACTGAAAGAATGCCAGTATGGCTGGAGTTCAAGAGAGTGGAAGAGCAGCATCGTGAGAAATGAGACTGTGCCCAGATGTAGGGGTCAGGACATACAGGACCTTGGAAGTCAGCTTGAACCATTTCATCTATATCCTAAGAGCCATTGGAAGCCCCATGGGTTGCAGATAATGAATCAGATTTGTCTTTTGAATACAGTGTGGACAAAGGAGTGGGAAGGGCTCAGAATGTACTGAGAAGTCCTGTTAGGAACCATTGCAACAATCTAGAGTCAAGGAGATGATAAGCTTGACTACAGTAGTCTTGGTTTAAATGGAGGGTATAGGTATATTTTATTCCCAAGTAATTTCCCAATTACTTGGGAAGTAAAATCCATGAAACTCGGTAATAGACTGGAATTGGGAATGAGGGACAGTGAGAAGTCAAGGAGGACTTCCCAATTTCTGGCCTGTACAACTGGATGTTTGGAGGTATTGATCAGAGAAGCTAGTAAGTTCAAGGATGAAGTTTGTGAGTTTGGTCTTAGATATGCTGTGTTGGCGATGCCTTTGAGAACACCAAGAGAGCCATGCAGATAGCTCAGTGGATGGATCTGGAGCTCAGAAGAGGAATCTAACCTGGAGACATAAATTGCATATGGGTAGTGATTGAAGCCTTGTGCATAGATAACATTGTCCAGGTCAGAGAGTATGAGAGGAAGAATGTAGGAGAACACAGGATAGAAAGTAGCCTTGAGAAACTCCAGGATTTAATGTGGAGTAGAGGACGGTCAGCTTGCAAAGAAGATAGGGAAAGAGCAGGCAAGGAGGTTAAAAAGAGGAGCTCATGTCATTGAAGCCAAAGGAAGAGACTGTTTCAAGAAGTAAGGAGTAGACTGTCAACAGAGTCTGTTGGTGCTAAGGGGTTAAGTAAGATGCAGAGTGGTAAGCAGGTGTTGTCTTTAGGAATATGGAAGGTCATTGGGAACCTTACCCAGATCTATTTTCGTAGAGTGACAGGGCAGACATCTGGATTGGAATGAACTGAAGTGTGGTTAGTAGAGTGGGAAAGGCAAGGAAATGGAAACAAAGAGTATAGGCAATTACTTGAAGCAATTTGGCTGAGAAGGGCATGGGAATGTCAGGATAGTCACAGGATTGGGATTAGAAGTCCAGAGAAGCCTGTTTATTTAAACAAGGAGAAATTTTGTCGATGTGTCAAGTTTATAATGCAGAAACTATTGGGAGTTGTGTGGTTGAAAATATAATGGAGAAAAGGGATAAATTATAGGGTACATTTGCTGAGAAAGAGGAGGGTCTGGGAGCCAAAGCACAGGTGGAGAATGTAGTGTTCAGTAGAAGAGAACATATCTGTCTAAACTGAGGGTACTGCTGACATGATGTCAGCTGGTGTCAGATGTTTGGTGTTAAGGAAGATGAGGGAGCTCCCTTCTGAAAGCTCTGCCTACTATTATTTCTGTCAATGAGAGTGTGGTCATCTGTCTGTAGAGAGAATGGAAGACGAGGAGGAGGAGTTGGAAGTTCAAAGAGAATGGAGAAGGTTTAATCAGTTGTAAGGGTGAGAGTGGCTTGACCAGAGAATTGTAAAAAGAACGGGGAGTAATGTTGATGGCCAATTTCTTTCAGGTTGTTGATGGTAAATTTATCATGAAACAAGCTTTACCTGTTCTAAGTGCTTTTCTGCATGTCCCAGTATTTTATCTTATTTAATCCTCAAAGCAGCCCCACAAGGTAGATATTATTATCCCTCCCTTTTCACAGATGATGAAATGGATATTTCATCCATGAAATGGATACAGCAAAATGACATCACTTGTTTAAAGTCAAAGATCTTACATTGGAGCCAGGTATCAAACCAAATATTCTGTCTCCAAAGCCCGTGGTCTTAACTACTACACCAAGGTAAGTCTCCCAAATAGGTCCTGGTCACACTTTACTATTGCTAAATATAGATCTATAAAATCATATTTAATGACTGTATTGTGTTCCATCGTATGGATATAGCACATGTTAGGATGTGACGTACACATTTTTCTCTTAATAGGCACAAGCTCAGTTTCCAAGACAGGAAGGAACTCTGTCATGTGTTTCTTTACCCCGACTGCCATGTAGTAAGTAGGCTCAGGAAGGCTGAGAGAGAACATGTTTTTTGTTTTTGTGTTTGTTTCTGTTTTTACATTCTGGGGCTGAATAGAGGCTCCATCCAAACTATTCATCACAGTATACTGGGCCCTGACTCTCTCATAGAGGGAGACTCCATGGATTTGTAAATTGGTTTTATGCTTGACAGTCTGCTCAGTTAATTTTCCAGAAATTCTCCAACTACAATTCTGCATTCTCAAGCCAGCCAATAGTTGACCCTCAATTCCAGAAAGAAGATAGCTTATTTGAGGCTGAGTTACAGGAGTAATTCCCCCTCTTTCTGTTTTGCTGGATTTTCCAATGTTTTATAGGGAATATATGTAATTTTCATTTTGTGGGGAAAAATGAAGTTAACTTGCCTAAATAAAAAGCCAAGTTATGCAGAGGATAGAGGTCTAAGATTTGGTGCTTTTGAATCTACTATAGCTAAACTTAATGCTTACTCTGTGATCCAACAATTTCTTCCTTAGGTACATACCCAAGAGAAATAAATGCTTATGTGTACATAAACGTGTACATGAATGTTAATAGCAACTCTTTTTGTAATTGCCCCAAATCAGATACAACCTTAATATGCATAAATAAATGAGTAGATAAACAAACTACAGTACAGCCATACAGTGAGATTCTACTTAACAATAAAATAAATAAATCCCCAAATAATAATGCTGAGTGAAAGAAGCCAAACCAAAAAGACAGGAGTATATACTGTATCATCCCATTTATACAACATCCTAGGAAAGGCAAACTGATGTATATTTACAATAATTAGATCTGTGGTTAGTTCTGGAGGTTGGGATTATCTGGGAAGAGGCCCAAGGGAGCCTTATGAGGTGATGAAAATGTTGTATATCTTGGTCTTACATGGACAGATACACATGTAGAGTTCACTGAGCTGTACATTTAAGATTTGTGCACTTCACTGTGTGAAAGTTATACCCCAATAAAAAGGTTAAAAGAAAATGCAACTGCTTTTGTCAGTCCCCATCCTCCTTCTTTTGACCTTTTCTTCTCTTTCTCCTTCTCTCCATCCCACTCTCCATTTCTTGTATCCTTTTGGGAGAGAGTTGATGACACATCTAGGCACTGATGCCAATCTACCCATAATCCTGCCTATCAAATGTTCACATCCCCCCCCCCCAAGTGGGAAATATAGAGGACAGTTTATTCAGGGAGTAGAATTTTAAAAGTTTGAGGTTGAAGGATGGCTCCTAGGAACTAACGTTTTTTCCTCTTCCCTTGCACCTGGATTAGATATGTATCTTTGGACCCTCGTGTCCATTGCGGTCTTTCTTGAAGAGCTAATGTCTTTGGAGTCAGGCATATTTGCCTTTGAATCTCTGCTGCACCACTTATTAACTGTTTGACTTTGGGGGAATGACTTAAGTTCTGTGGTTCTCAGTTTTTTCCATTCAGAACATGGGTGTAGCAATCCCTACTCCCTGAGCTTGTTTTAAGAATTCAGTTTTGGTAACTACACTTATCATGGTGAGCATTGTGTATGTATAGAATTGTCAAATCACCATGTTGTACATGTGAAACCAATATAACATTGTATGTCGACTGTACTTCAATTTAAAAAATGCAGTGAGGTAATACACTTAAAACACTGCCTGCTACAGAGAAACCTCTTGATTTTGGAAGTCTTTCTGATTTCCCCATTTGGTTGTAAACTTGTGCCTTTTGAATTTCTGGTGACATCTGGCCCTGCTCTGTTGGGACATTAAACCATCTCTCCTGTTGTTACTACTACAACAACTAGGAGGAAGACTAATACCTACAGTATGATTCTTTTTAAAAAAAAAATTTTAGGGGCACCTGGGTGGCTCAGTGGGTTAAAGCCTCTGCCTTCGCCTCAGGTCATGATCCCAGGGTCCTGGAATCAAGCCCCACATCTGGCTCTCTGCTCGGCCGGGAGCCTGCTTCCTCCTCTCTCTCTGTCTGCCTCTCTGCCTACTTGTGATCTCTATCTGTCAAATGAATAAATAAAATCTAAAAAAAATTTTTAAAATTTTTTTCAGTGTTCTAAGATTCATTGTTTATGCATCATACCCAGTGCTCCATGCAATACATGCCCTCCTTAATACACACCACCAGGCTCACCCATTTCCCTACCCCCTCCCCTCTAAAACCCTCAGCTTATTTCTCAGAGTCCACAGTCTCTCATGCTTCGTCTCTCCCTCCGATTTCCCCCAATTCACTTTTCCTTTCCTTCTCCTAATGTCCTCCATGTTATTCTTTACGTTCCACAAGTAAGTGAAACCATATGATAATTGACTTTCTCTGCTTGACTTATTTCACTCAGCATAATCTCCTCCAATCCCATCCATGTGGATGCAAAAGTTGGGCATTCATCCTTTCTGATGACTGAGTAATATTCCATTGTATATATGGACCATATCTATCTTCTTTATGATTCTTAACCCTGTCCTTCGCCTCACATAGCCTCTTTCTTACTAAAGAACAACAGAGAGGGCTTTTTCATTGGCCTCCACAACATTCCAGGACGGTTGATTCGAAAAAGCTAGTTATCGCTATCCTGTTAAAGAAGTGAAGACAAGGGAGACATCTTGATTTCTCCAAGATTCTATATAGTTGGCAATAGGTCTAGCATGGACAAGTCTTCTGTATCTTGCCTTTTTGTGGGGCATGATTAAGACACTGCAGTCACCAAAGTAAATAAAAATAGAGTTAGGATTTTTTTCTCTACCCCAGACTCTGTCAGACTCCCCCAATTCATTCCTACCACATGACCATGAAAGTCAACTGTAACACATATACCTATTTATTTCCCTCCTTGCTGACCCATTTTAGACATCCTTGAATGCTAGTTATGCTAGTTAGTCGATCTCCAAGTTGTCTCTCTTTTAAAAAAAAAAAAAAGATTTTATTTATTTATTTGACAGAGAGATCACAAGTAGGCAGAGAGGCAGGCAGAGAGAGGGGGAAGCAGGCTCCCTGTGTGGAGGCCGAGAAAAATTAAGGCCATCCCACCTCAGGTTTAGCCTTAGCATAAGTACAGCCATCTTAGCTTCAGCAGCCATCTCAGGCCCCTGTGACCAAAGGCTGAACTTTCCCCTACTTTACTTTAGTTCCAGGGATCCCCACCCTGCTTTAGTTCCAAGAAAGTACCCCACCCTGCAACACCCCGGCAACAGCTAATCAGCTTACTGCAGAAAAGTCTGAAACTTCTCCTCCTCCCCCCACCGAACCTCTTGTAATGACCCATAAAACCCCCTGCCTTAACTAGCCTCGGGGTCCAAGTCCCTATTCCGCTGTGTCGGGTATACGTGGGCCCAAGCTTAAGCTCGTCAAATAAACTCTCATGTGATTACATTGGTGTTGGCTCCTTGGTGGTCTCTCAGACGCGAAAACTTGGGCATAACACCCCGCTGAGCAGAGAGCTCAATGCGGGGCTGGATCCTGGGACCCTGAGATCATGATCTGAGCCAAAGGCAGAGGCTTAACCCACTGAGCCACCCAGGCGCCCCTCCAAGCTGTCTCTTTTAGGGAAGGTGCAGGGAAAAGAGAATGGATGTTTGTTAAATACTTCTTTGTGTCAAGCATGGAGCTATTTGTTTTATAGGGGTCTAAACAATCCTGTGAGAGAAGTACTACTATTGGATTTTGGAGATGAGGAGACTTGATTTTGGAAAACACAAT
Organism: Lontra canadensis; assembly: GCF_010015895.1. Taxonomy (NCBI): domain Eukaryota; kingdom Metazoa; phylum Chordata; class Mammalia; order Carnivora; family Mustelidae; genus Lontra; species Lontra canadensis. Next base: position 678,049 of record NW_022631071.1, on the reverse strand, counting down.
TAGTTCCTAGATAGTCACTCAGCTAATATGTGGCAGAGGCAGTATTCCTTATCCTCATCCATCGATTTGATTTTTTTGCTTTATATTTGAATAAAGAACATGTGACAAATAGGCCAGCCTTTCTCTGTGTCAGCCCCTTTGCAGTCACCATCAGTCAAGATGTCTGCCTGAAACCAAAACCATTCAGCTTAACCATAGAAACAAATCACACGTTGATGGCCCATAATTTCCACCAAAGCTTTGGCCAGACATTCATCTACATATTCATCCCTTTCTTTATTCCTTCAACAAATATTTATTGAGCAGTGACCTATACTAGGCCTCCCGTGAGTGTGACTGTTAATCCCCCGGTGGAATCATCTCTCTTCCACAAATCATCTCTCTTCCACTAACCTGTGTTAGCAGTGAGCGGCTTTGGGTTTAGGGTAAGTGGGGATAGAGTCTCAGAAAGAAGAAAAGAAATATTGTGTCAGTTATGTGGGATTCTGGGAAACTTATTAACCCAAAAGGATTCTTGTTTTCAGCCTCAGGCAGCAGTATTTTGGATGGCTTCCCTGGAGGTGGAGTTCTGAAGAGTCTGAGGCTCAGATGCTCCCCTTTTAGGTCCCTCTCCTCACATTCCCTGTACTCCTGGGTCTCAGATGGTCATGTGTGTCTCGGTATCCGAAACCTACTTTTTAGCATCTGTATATTTCCTCCCATGCTGTAAGGATACCTTCTTCACTTGGAATGGTCAGATTTGAAACTGGAAGTCCTCCCCACTTTAGAGGGGCTGTCAGGATATACAGTGCATCTGGGAGAAAGAATGAGTTGGGTCTCCCTCTCTTGGATACCAAAATGAGTGTAGAAATCTATCACTATGACCAAGGTTTGGATGAAAGATGAACTATGCCTTGCACAGAAGTATCCCTTAATACATGTTTTCTATATTTAGTCTTGAGCATAGTTTTATGGCTCTGTTATACTCTGTACTTCCTTCTCAGAAGTACACAATGTTTCCTAAACCACTGATAAGAAGTTAAGGAAATGGGATGCCAGGTTGGCTTAGTCAGTCAAGCGTCTGCCTTTCGGCTCTGGTCAGGATCCCAGGGTCCTGTCCAGCGGGGAGCCTGCTTCTCCCTCTCCCTCTGCTGTTCCCCCTGCTTGTACTCTCTGTCTCTGTCAAACAAACAAATAAAATCTTTAAAAAAAAAAGAAGTTAAGGAATTGACCCACATTTAGTCTCATACAACTTTATGTACTATTATGTACCAAAATCCTTAAAGGCAGATTACTTTTTTCCAGTTTTGTGAACAGTTATTATTTGTTCTCTGCAGAAATTTATGAAAGTATAGAAATATATATGCCAAAGGAAATTACTGTTGGCATTTCGGCATATTGTTTCCAGTTTTAAAAAAACAAATCTTCAATATATAATCTTCCTTCCCTTCCCTGAGCTTTACTGATATAACGTTGTGTAAATTTAAGCTGTATAAGTTTAAGGTCTTGATTTGATATATTCACATATTGCAAAATGACCCTTGAGACCGCCTCAGAAAGCATTTTACCCGAGTCTTAGAAAACATCAAAATGAGGAGAGTGGAACAGGGGGTAGGAAGGGAACTAACATTTTATGAATGGCTTCTATGTGCCTGGTGCTGTGTCAAATGTTTCCCCAGGGTTTCTCATTTAATGCTCTCAACATTATTGTAAGAGTCAGAATCCTAACTTTTTACTGAAAATGAAGATAAGGGCGCCTGGGTGGCTCATTCTGTTAAGGCTCTGACTCTTGATTTTGGCTCAGGTTATGATCTCAGGGTTGTAGATCAAGCCCTGGACTAGGCTCCGTGCTGGGCTTGGAGCCTGCTTAAGATTCTCTCCTACTCTCTCTGTCCTCCACTTGCTCTCTCTCTCTCTCACTCTTTCTAAAAAAAAGAAAAAAAATTAAGCTGAGCCTCACATTGGTCCCTAAATTTTAAAAGTTCACACAACTGCTAAGAGAACCTGCATACAAGCCCCCAGAGTGCCTGGCTCCAAGCCCATGGTTCCCCCATTCCGCCATGAGGCTAAGGTTGCTGAAAGGCTCAGGGAAACAGGCAACCTACCATTTCCTTCATCTTGGCAAATCCCACCAAACCAGGGGATTTAATTTTAGACTGTAACCTGAGAGCTACTTGGCAGGCCCAGGCTGAAAGTCTGCAGCCACAACAATCATGGCCTAAGGGGGTCTCCGCTGATGGCTGATGCCTGTGGTTCTCAGAGTGTGCTTCCTGCACCAGCATCCTGACCTGGAACTTGTTAGAAATGCAAAGTCTCAGGTCCCTCCTACACTGACTGAATCAGAAACTGGGGGTGACGTCCCAGATCTGTGGTTTAACACGCTCCGCAGGTGGTTCTGATGCACAGAACCATTGGCTGATGTAGGCATCCCGTTATTCACCCATTCGTTTGTTTCTGCATTCATTTATCCAACCCTAAAGGAGGTCACTAAACCAGAGACAATCTTAGCTGTACGCCTAGCGCAGCTTTATATCTTCCCCTCCCAAACTGGTATGAAAACACATGGCAAATTCACTTACAAAGCAAGGTTCTTTCTCTTCGGGGGGAATTCCTAAGTTGTCAGCCAAAAGGAAGATTTCTCCAAGACGGGCCTCCAGGGCTGTTGCAAGAACAGATTGTCGCTGTTGAAATGACATTCCACTCACTGCACCTGACACTTAGCTGGGAATGTCACAGGGTCTGTTTCACAACCTGCTCTCACAGGGACCAAAATTCAGTCTTGTGAAGGCAAGGCAGTCATGTCCATGGGGTCCCCAGGTTAGCTGGGTCCATGGAGCCCATGCAGAGGGTTAGCTTGTGCTTGGAGTCTGTCTGTGGGAGGCGTCCTCCCCCCTGGCAGCAATCACACAGACAGAGGCACAGAACGCACTTCCCACCAGCTGTCAGCCACCAGCTGCTGAAAAGAGAATGTTAGCTTTCTGAAAAAAGAGATGTGTCCTGGGAGACAGCATCCGAGAATCACCATGATTTATTCAGTAATTATTTTTGGACCATTTTCCTACACTGGACTGTGAGGTGTTGGAATAGGTACTATCAGGAGTCCTAGACCCTGTGTTGTCATTGGAATAACCCTACCTCTCTAATGACAAGACTTTGTTTCTGGGCGGACATCACTGTATGTAGTTCCATTCCCACTCAGGATGAATTTCCTTTTGCATCAGACCTCTCTACCCCCACTATGACCTGAAATAGTCTTACAGCAAGCCAATTCTTCAGATGCACCTTGTCTCAAGCAGTGGACATAGCTTGAGTCCTTTCCTGGAGGTTCCTGAGCCTCTACTTCGAGTAGAATTTGATTGGGTCCATTTCATCTCCAACAGCCACCAACAGTCTCCTAGGTTCACCCCAAATACATATGAATCAAAGGTACCTTCCAATGAGTCTCCTCAGCCCACACACAAGTGGACTTGTGCAAGTCTTTTCTGCAGTCTTGCCACTTGCCAAATCTGCCCAGTTCCAGTAGGTTCCCGAGTATGGCCCCTCTGTATCTTCTTCACTCTGGGCACATCCCACCCAGCCTGCTTAGTCCTGACTGCAGGGGGCCTGCCTCAAGTTTTTGCAACTCATTGATGGAAGAAGGGATAAGTTCTAAGAATAAACAGGGTCTGGTTCAAGCCTGACCATAAGGCAGGTTTACCTAAGCTACATGAAGGACAGAAGAGAGCCAAGTTAAGCTAAATGGGCAAGCCCAGGTTTGCGTCCATGGCAACTAAGAGGGACAAGAGGAGACCATGGATGCTGCACAGTTGGGGGATAAGCTGTTGTGAATGTAAGGACCTATTTAGCCAGAGCGACTCTATCTTGGTTAAATAATCATTTTGTTGTTTGTGCAGTAAACTTAAATTGACCCTCCCCCTACCCCCAGAGAAACTAGAAGCAAGTCCAGGAAACCAGTAAAATGTAGTCAGCTAGTTCCTGATAACAGAGCCCAGAATACAAGGATGAGTCAGGCCAGATAGAGACATCTAATCAGTACAAAGTACTGTTTGTAACAGTGAGAAGGTCTTGCCCAAACCAAAATGACTCCATCTTGGGAAGGACGACGATCTTATTATTCACACTGAATATGTTAACTGACTAAGCCTTCCCAAAAAGTACTATTTGTAACAGTTCCTGATATGGGGTAATCTTGAATAACATGTCACCAGACCGGATGGAACTAGCCAATCAGCAAAAGACACACAAACCTGGTGGGTTGAGATACCAAAATATGGGTTGCAGTCTTACCCAATTAAAGGTAGCCTGTAAGATTGGGAGGGGTCGCTCTCTTTGGAGGCGGCCCTGACTGGTCAGTCAGTCAATTCTTGAGCCTGTGAGCTGGGGGTGGTTGCTCTCTTCGGAGAGGGCCCTGGCTGGTCAGTCTGACTTCTAATGCTTGGCATAGAATAAAGTTTCGCATAACTTTCAATTTGTTTCAGTCTCGTTCCCCTGGTCAATCAATCCGACTTCTAATGTTTGACATAAAATAACGCTTTGCATAACTTTAACTTTGTCTCAGTCTCATTCGTTTGATCACGGACCTAACAGTGAAAGCTCCCGCGCATGTTTGTAGGAGGTGGGGGTGGAGCTGGGCGTGGGGCAGAGCTGGAGTTATGGCCAATCAGCATAGTTGCTTCTGTATCCCAGGCTTCATGCTTGGGGGTTTTTTGGTTCTGAAATCCATATATTGGGGCAAGTCAGGGTTGCACATGTGTTAGTGGAGGCCCTGGGTAGCAGAACCATGGCTATTGCAATCTGTTAGACCAGACTCCATTTTAGAATGAAATACATAGGGCTTAGCAATTAGACAGGTCTAGGTCAGCATCCTGCTTCAATCTTTTATTTGATTTGTGATTTTGGACATGAAACCCTGTTTGAGATGATTTCCTCACCTGTGACGTGGAGGTAATAATGTTGTATGATATCACTACAATTTGTAATTTGCTACATGTAGCAAGCTGGAACAGTAGCTGTCACTTCTGAAATAAATTCCAAATTCACCTAATAACATTCATCAACTTGCCGTAGATCCATTTACAAGGCAGCTGTCATTTAAAAAAATTAATATATAATGTATTATTTGCTTCAGGGGTACAGGTCTGTGAGTTATCAGTCTTACACAATTTACAGCACTCACCTTAGCACATCATACCCTCCCCAGTGTCCATAACCCAGCCACTCCATCCCTCCCCTGCAACCCCCCAGCCACCCTCAGTTTGTTTCCTGAAATTAAGAGTCTCCTATGATTTGTCTCCCTCTCCAGTCCTATTTTGCTTCATTTTTTTCCCCTCCCACAGCCATCATTTTTGTGTCAGTGCTGGTACCCACCCCCCCAGAATTGCCAGGTGCCAGTTTGGATACAATTTCCTATATCCTATAAACCTTTGGACTTATACCCGAATTTAGAGAAATAAGGAAAGGACCAGGAAGGAAGGGCAGGCATGACTTTGTAGACAGAAAGAAGAGGATCAACACAGGGCAGGCAGAGATCACAACCCCAGCTGAAGGCAGACGTTTCACTGACATCCACCCGGGCGCCCCCTTTTTAAAAGATTTTTTTTTTATTTGAGAGAGAGAGAGTGAATGAGAGAGAATGAGCACAAGCAGGGGGAAGGGCAGGGAGAGAGGGAGAAGCAGACTCCCCGTTGAGCAGGGAGCCCAACACAGGGCTCGATCCCAGGACCCCAGGATCATGACCTGAGCTGAAGGCAGATGCTTAACCAACCGAACCACCCAGGCATCCCTTCTGTCATATTCTTGAGAGCCATTTCCCCAAAAGCCTCAGCACAGAGAAACCTCAATTCAATGCTCAGGATGGGAGGCAGGGTTGTGTTTGGACTGCGAGGAGCCTGGCTCAGGGTTTACATGGGAGAAAGGTGGCAGACTCCTGAATATGCTGCCCTCTGACTGTGAAGCAGATGGCCTCCCATGGCTGTGGATCAGAGGCACTAAGACCCTGCTTCCTGAAAATCTTCGGCATGAGAATGTGTGTGTTCACCCAGAGACTGAGCCGGGAGTCACCTCCATTCATTCAGTACCACATACTGAGTGGCTGGTGTGTATCAGGCAGGGTGACAATGCTGATGTTAACAATGAGGTTGCTCTGCCTGACTGTATGAGTTTCCTGAGGCTGCTGTAACAAGTCGTCATCAACTTGGTGGCTCAGAACAGAAACTTACTCATTTTTACCTAGTTCTGGAGGCCAGACATTCAACATCAGTTTCACTGAGCTGAAATCAAGGTGTTGGTAGGGCTATACCCAATCCAGAGGCTCTAGGGAGGAATCTATTCTTTGCTTCTCTCAGCTTCTGGTGGCTGTCAGCATTGCTTGACTTGTGGCCAGGTTACTCTAATTTCTGTTTCCGTGGTCACATTGTGTCCTCTTCTTCCTCCCCTCCTCCTCCTCTTACTCCTCCTTCTTTGCAAAAATGTAACTTTATTTCTCTATAACTAAAGTCAAACTATCTCACAACTACAGCCCCACCATCCTAAACCTTTTTAATGAGACCTGAAAGCTAAATTTGCCAATTCAGGATAACCCAGTTACTTCTGGGTTAGAACTTAGTTTCTTTAGGATAAGCATGCTGACAAGATTCTCTCTGCCCTCTTCATAGTCCTGCCTTTTTCCCAGTGAGTAATTGCAACTGGAAGTAGAAGATTCATGTCAGCATCAGGGCATACCCTGTATTTGTCCCCCTTCTGTTTGGTCTTTTCTTTCTTTCTTTTTTTTTTTTGTTTTTTAGTTTTCTTTTCTTTGTCCTCTTCTTCTGTGTGCAAATCTCCCTCTGCCTTCCTGCCTCTTATACATTCATTTGTAATGGCATTTAGGACTTCTCCAGATAATCCAGGATAATCTCCTCATGTCAAAATCCTTAATATAATTACTTATGCAAATTCTCATTTTACAAATAAGGTAACATTTATAGGTTCCGGGGAATGGGATGTGGACATATCTTTGGGAGCCATTATTAGGCTATCTCACTGGCCAGTGCCTCTTGACTGGAGGCATTACCTACAGGTCATTGGTAGGACATTCTCCCAGATGATCTCCTTCTTTCCTTTCCCACATCAAGAGAGCCATCCACACAGTGGGGAGGGCTCATCAGAGAAAGCAACCAATACATATTCCCAGGATTCTACCTCTATTAAGTCTTTCCATACTTCCCCTCACCCCCGTCTTTCTCTTCTGAGCAACTGTGCCCTGACAAAGACACTCTTCTTGACCAAACTTTAGTCAAGCACCTCTGAACCCTCTTCTGAAGTAGGCCATGACATTGGCCTTATGCCCTTGGCCTGTCTTTAGCAAGAATCCCCCTCACCTTGGGTGCTTGGGTGGCTCAGTGGGTTAAGCCTCCGCCCTCAGCTCAGGTCATGATCTCAAGTGTCCTGGGATTGAGCCCTGCCCCGCATCAAGCCCCACATCAGGCTCTCTGCTCAGCAGGGAGTCTGTTTCCCCCTCCCCTTCTGCCTGTCTCTCTGCTTACTTGTGATTTCTCTCTCTCTGTCAAATAAATAAATAAAATCTTAAAAAAAAAGAATCCCCTTCACCTTATCTCCTCTTAATATCTCCTCTTAATAATTTTCCATCCCCTGACCCCTTCACTCTACTCTCTGGCTGTAAATCTCTAGCTGTCTTTGTTGTATTTGGAGTTGAGTTCAATTTCTCCCCCCTACTGCAATAGTGTCAAATGAAGTCTTTCTTATTGTTTTAACAAATGTCAGAATAATTTCTCTTTAATAGTTCATAGTTGCTCAGATTGGTTTTCCTGAAGCTGGATGCAATCATATCACCTAGACACTCTCAGAGGCATCCTACTGCCTATCAACAGAACAACACACTGCTTGCCCTGGCTGTCACCTCCCTCCATTCTGCATCCCCTAAGGTTTTGGAATAACATTGCTGTCAGAAAGTTGTGAGTAAAATATAAGTGTTATATATGTACACAGCTTTATCTGAGATTAAATTTAGGAATTGGGATTCTAAAAAATAAGACATGATGTATATTAACCACAATAAATAAAATCTTGAATAAGTGGAAGGAAACAAAATAGAGCATGTGTATGTCATTATCACTTGAAATAATACCATCATTCTTGACATTCTTATATCAAAGTATCCCCACTCCTGCCCTGGACAACAGCCATTGAACCAGGCCAGATTTTCTGACATGATTTATAGAGTCCTGAGCTGGCATTCAAAGATCCTCATGCCATGGATTCAGAGTACATTTCTAGTCCTTTCTCCTAAGCCCTCTGTGCTCTTGGTAAACTGCACCATTTTCTGTCTCTTGAAGGGGTTCCTGCATTTTCTACACCCTTTTAGCATGCTGGCATTTAGTTTTCACAGGGCTTGGCCCTCACACATGATGTCATAATGACATGGTATTATTACAAGGTCAGATCAACCCTGCAAGGAGCATTGTTATCCTCATTTAATTAATGAATGAATGTAGAGGGGGGAGGGGCAGAGGGAGAGGGAGAGAGAGAATCTTTTTTTTTTTAATTTTATTTTTTATAAACATATATATATTTTTCCCCCCCAGGGGTACAAGTCTGTGAATCTCCAGGTTTACACACTTCACAACACTCACCATAGCACATACCCTACCCAATGTCCATAACCCCACCCCCCTCTCCCAACCCCCCTCCCCCCAGCAACCCTCAGTTTGTTTTGTGAGATTAAGAGTCACTTATGGTTTGTCTCCCTCCCAATCCCAACTTGTTTCATTTACTCTGGGAGAGAGAGAATCTTAAGCAGGCTCTCAAGCCCAGAGTGGAGCCCCGTGAGGGGCTCAATCTCACTATGCTGAGATCATGACCTGAGTCATGACCTGAGTCATTTCCTGAGTGGAAATCAAAAGTTGGACGCTTAACTGAGCTACCCAGGTGTCCCATTATCCTCATTTTAGAAAAGAAATCAAGTCTTAAAGAGGGAGAAAACCTTTGGTAAAGAAGCAGGTTTCTAGAGATGAGAGAAGAGTGGAGGAAATGAAGTTATTCTGGGTTCAGAAACAAAATGAATATAAATCTTTAGTTTATATAAATTACATAAATGGTATTTATTATTATGAAGTCCCATTAGCAGCAGTGGTAGGAATTTTCTCTTTCCTTCTAGCTCTATTTTTAGATCCCTTGCCTTTACACTTCCCTATTTTGTGGAGAAAGAGTGTTGAGGACGGAGAAGAGGAGAGGCAGGCCTGGGGAGGAGGGGTCTATATGTGGGCAGGAGCTACCAAATAGAGGGTAGTTAAAGTAAGCCACTTTCCCCCTGCAGAGTTCCTTGCCTGACAAACAACAGGTGCTCAATACAGGTTTATTTCCAATTGACAGTGACTTTATTGTTTGTGGATTGTGATGACATGTTTGTATTTTGTTCTAGAAGCTCTCATTGCAGAGTGTATCAAGGACAAATTGTTTACCCACTGTTATAACACTATCTTCACATTTATAGAAGGATATGTGAATTGTATAGGAAAATTTGCTACATATGATGTTGACTTTTCCATTTGTTTCCAATTTAGTATTTTTCAGTTTTATCAGTTTACTTTTTGTTGGTTAGAAAACACAATTTTATTCTCTGCAGAATATACTGCAAATGTTTTAACTCCTCTTTGAAGCCACTTTTACCTCTCTAGACACCTTGATTTCTTGTATCTTGGTTATTTTTAAGCAGATTTTGGTCCTCTTTCTTTGGTCTCTTATGGTTTCCAATGTGCTAATTTTGCCCATTCGATTTCATCCCTAAACAAATGCTATAGCCGTCACAAAAGCTGTTTGAGTAATACATTAAGAAGGTTGAGGAATTTGAGATGCAGGATGGGGGGAGTTGTTTGGAGTAAGGAGAGAGAAACAAAAAAAGATGGGACTGGGGAGGGAGACAAACCATAAGAGACTCTTAATCTCAGGAAACAAACTGAGGGTTGCTAGAGGGAGGGGGTAGTGAGGGCTAGGGTGGCTGGGTGATGGACACTGGGGAGGGTAAACCTGGGGAGGGTATGTGCTATGGTGAGTGCTGTGAACTGTAAGACTGATGATTTGCAGACCTGTACTCCTGAAACAAATAATACAAGTGCTCTTGGCAAACTATATGTTAATAAAACAACAACAACAGCAATAAAATAGATTAGATATGGTGGTGCCTGGGTGGCTCAGTTGGTTATGCGTCTGACTCTTGACTTCGGCTCAGGTCGTGATCTCAGGGTAGTGGGATCGAGCCCCATGTCTGGCTCTGCACATTTAGTGGGGAGTTTGCTTGAGATACTCTCTCTCCCTCTCCATCTGTCCCTACCCCTGATGACACACCATCTCTAAATAAATAAATAAATAAATAAATAAATACAATTTTAAAGAGGAAGGACAGATAAGTGATATCTCTTATGGAAAGAATTGTTAAGGAAAACCTGGGGATATAGAGTAGCAACTTCATACATTGCTTCTAGTAATATATGTAAATCTACTGTTTTGAGGGGAGCAAATTATTTGAAAAGTGTCTTATTAATTATCTATTGTTGCATAACTATTTCCCCCCAAATTTAGCAGTTTAAAAGAATAAACATTTATTATCTCACATGCTTCTGAAGGTCAGCTGGGAGTGGCTAAGTTGGGTGATTCTGGCTCTGGGTCTCTCATGAGGTTGCAATTAAGATGTAGCACAGAACAAAAAAATCTTTTAAGAAATGTTGGGGAGCATCTGGGTGTCTCAGTTGGTTAAGCATCCAACTTGTGATTTCAACTCAGGTCATGATCTCAGGGTTGTGAGACTGAAGACTGCATCGGGAATCCATGCTCAGCAGGGAGTCTCCTTGAGATTCTCTCTCTTCCTCTGTCTCTACTCCCCTCACATCCTCTCTCTCTTTTTCTCTAAAATTAAAAAAGAATCTTTGATGTAAGTCAGGACTGCAGTCACTTGAAGGTTTGACTGGAGTTAAAGGACACAGTTCTATGATACCTCATGGAGCTGTTTGCAAGATGACTCAGTTCCTCACCATGTAAATATCTTCATAGGGCTGGCTGACTGTCCTCATGACATAGCTACTGGCTTCCTCCAGAGTGAATGGTCTGAGAGTCATTGTGACCTAGTCATACACTACCACATATGGCATATTTTTTTAGTTGGAAGCAAGTCATTGTCTAGGTTGTCATGGTCTGTTTTTTTTCCTCATAGCAGAAGCAACAACAACAAAACTCTGACACAGCTCCTCGGGATGTTTATAAAGCAGGGTGGGAGGTGGTAAGGGGCTTTCAGAGAACAATCAGATGATGAAATAAATACAAAGTGGAGAAGCTTTATCGGTGGTGGCCCTGGATTAGGAAAGGCTGTCTAGGAGCTTCGCTGTCCACCTGCCAGGTACTGAGTATCTATTTCTGTCTGTCTGTGCTTATGTTCATGTTTTGGTAGGTAAAGAATACCAGGCCAAAATATGCTTCCCAGAGAGCATGGATGAATACAATACGCACCTCTGATAGTAACCTAGAGTCCAACAACTGAAACGGAATGTCACCAATTCATTTGAAAAGAACAGAACGGCTTTTCTTTCAACCCTAGTTCAATCAGAACAATTCATTGTACCACACAGAGATGGTACTGAATGTACATCGATGTGCGAATAGTGTTTATTTTTCTTTTTGCTCTTAAATTTCCAAAAGCTATCCGTGGCATGGTTTTTTTTTTCTTAAGAATTCATTTACTTGAGAGAGAGAGAGAGAGAGAGCAAGGGGAGGGTCAGAGGGAGAGTGAGAAGCAGGTTCCCCTGCTGAGCTGGTAGCCTGATGTGGGGCTCCATCCCGGGACCCCAGGATCATGACCTGAGCTAAAGGCAGACGCTTAATGGACTGAGCCATCCAGGTGCCCCTGGGTTGTTTGTTTTATTCTGAGTTAATTTGTTTTCAGAAAGGATGTAGTAGGGAAGGAGGAAACTAATATTTAATGAGTAATTACCACTTGCTGGAGACTTTATATAGGTTTCCTCTTTTAATTTTTATCACCACTCTGAAAATAAAATACTATTATTTTTACTGTTAACTGATTAAGAAATAGATATTTAGAAAAGTTAAGTGGTTCTTTCAGGATCACTCAACAAGTAAGTGGCATAAGTAGGTCCGAAACCCAGGCTTTGTTTAACTCCCAAGCCTATAGTGTTTAGAGTGCTTTCTTTTCAGATGGTGAGCTTTCAAACTTCAGGATCAGGTTGATTAAAATTGGCTATGTCGTAGAGTTGGTTTTTTTTTATTTAATGGTAAAGTGAATGTAAATCTTTTCATGTTACATAAGTAGTATTTGTTATCATGAAGTGCCATTAGCATTAACACCCTAAACTCCATGACTCTAAGGGGCTAACTGCTTAGTTTCAGAAAATTCAGTGTTCTGTAGACCAGTGGTTCTCCAACTTAAATACGTATATGTATGACCTGGAGGATCTGTTTAAAATGCAGATTTTGATCCATTAGATCCAGACTAGAGCCTAAGATTCTCCAGTTCTAAGAAACTGACAGGTGATGCTGATGTTGCTTGATCTCAGATCATACTTTGAGTAGCAACACTAAAGAGTAGTCATTCATAAATATTCTTGGAATAACCAGGGGTGCTTCTGGTTGTCCAGGAATTTGTAGTCACAGATCAAGAATGGCTAGCTGAGTTAGAGTTCAAGCTTCTGGCCAGAGCTATTTTATGGTAGTTCTTCTCTGCACCAGAGCTCTGCTTATGATACCATTTCTGTCTTCTATATGAGCAGATTTGAAAACATGCTATGCTGAGTATTACTGGATCCATATGCTCTTGCAGGCCCTTGATATTAACTGTAAGAGGCGGCTGATGAACAATGGCAGCCAAGAGCAAGGGTGAATCACAGAGGCAAACACTACGGTCTTTTCTGTTGCTTGATAGGATGAAGAAGGAAGAAGCCCTGGACTGTGAATAGCATGGTCTATTCTGTAGGGCAGACCTATGTGGTGTAGATGAAATACCTACATCAAGTCACAACTTGATGGCACAGTTGATAGAAAGCATCCAACTCACTCCCCTTGCTCTGAGTCCATGTTTTTCAGGCAAATATGTGATCATTGCAGATGGCGGCCAGGAGCTGTCTTCTTTGCTAATGTTTCTCCCAGGGTTTGCAAATGTTTAACAACCATGGATTCTGAAAGCCATCCATTCAGATGACCAGTCTTGTCAAAGAGTAGTAATACTAATTAGTGCCTTCTATGAGCCACATAGATAAGATTCTAGAGATATAGTATCTCTACCCTCAAGAAAATTTCAGCCTGGAGGGTGAGATAGACAAACAACCTGCAGTAAGTAGTGACGGGTGTTAGGATATTATCAGAGCCCATAGCACAGACATCTAACACAAATTTGGGATATGTAGGGAGGAGGCAGGGCAGTAGGATGGACAGGACTCCAGGTAGAAGGAACAGCAGATGTGAATGACTGTGTTAGATTTCCCAGTACGTGGTTTAAGCATATAGCATATAGCATGAGCAAGTGGGGGAGTTTTAGCCAAGTAGGTAGGATGGAGGCCAGTGGATGACAAATTAAGGGAAACATCAGGGTTAAGGGGACTGGGACAGGATCAGATATCACCTGGAGGGGTGGTAGAAAATGAGAAACCTAACCAGATATTAAAGGGGGGAGGTTCTGGATAAACTTAGCAGGGCTCTTGCTAAAAGTGGATTTTACAAGTAAGTGCAAAAATGGACCTAGAAGGTTCAGGAGCCTAACTAAAGTTTGGTCAAGCAAAAACTCTTTGTTAGTTACTCCTCTTGTTCAAGGAAAGAAGAGTCATTTTTCTATAACTTGAACAATGTAAGTTCACTTCTCATTTGATTGCCTTTTGTTCATTAAGGACCAGCTGAATCATCTCTTGGGACTTGGTAGTAGGGGCTTTTTGCTGGATGGTGCTAGTAGGCAAGCATTTAATGAAGAAGATTTCTATGAAAATAAAAGGAAAACGAAGATTAGTAATTTGAAATCCACTTTCTGAGACCAGCGGGCAGCTAGTTGAGAAGATTTCAAGATGTTGGACTCAAAGTATTTTTAAATGGTGGAGGAAAGAGAGCAGAGGTAATTCAGTGGATCTCCTGGTTTGCAGTTTGAATATTTGTGCTCATGGCATTGTGTTTCAGTGAACTTTCTGAGTAGCCCACAGCAGTGGCAGGCACTGAGGTTGCTCGTACATACACTGCTTTTCTGACCTTCCTAACCTTTCAGTTGGAGCTTCTTCTCTATTTCCAGTTGTGGAGTTTGTTCTGTCAGTCTTCAGATCTCTCTCTGATTTGTTGACTTGGATGTGGATGATATCTAGTTGTAAACAGAGGATGGAGTGGGCTCAGGGTCCTTCTACTCTGCCATCCTCCCAAGCTTTTGCAATTATTATTTTTAGTGATACTGAAACTGGCCATTGTGACTCTTTTCAAATTGGTTGCTGAATGCTTTTGACATGATCCCAATTATCCTTGAGAGCTTTCTTGATTTCTGATATAATTAATACAACAACATGAATAAGTAATTTGAAAAATGTGTGACATGTTAACTGTAGGACTGTGACTCAACTCTACCATTTAGTTATGCCTTTTATGACAGGATGTAAAAACTACCCTTGGTTCCAGTCTATGGGATGCAGTCAAAGCCTCTTATAATTCAATAACCCAATGATTTCTGGCTTTACAGAGAAACAAGCAGCCAGCACATGATTTTGCTTCCTAAACAAATCATTCATTTACACTGATCTAAATATATATTTTAGTATACTAGTATAAGGTTGAATTTAATCCTTTTAAAAAATGTGTTTCTGGAGCTGCTAAGAAATTTAAATCTTCAAAATGGTTGATAGAAACCATTCCTCTGTACTGTAAAAGATGAGATGTACTGTGATGTCTGATAAGACTTAGTATAGGTATGCCAGTTCTAACTGGCATACTTCAACTTCTTTCTGTCTTGCTACATCAGAGACTATGCTTTCCTTTCTTTATTCTTCTTTCCTGAAGTCTTTAGTGTTTTTGTTAGCCACTCTGGTGGCTCTTCTCCTTTCTGTCATGTTCACACATTTTCCCTAAAGGTTTATCTTTGCTTGTTGCCTTTTGTTTTTGTCTTAGTTTCAACTTTTGCAGAAACAGGTTTGGCGGAAACCTGTGGCTCTCTTGGGCTCTTTCTTTACTGTTTCTTCAGCTGAATTGACTTTCTTCTTAAACAACTGGGTCGTGGCCTAGGGACCCCAGAGTGGCTGAGTCAGTTAAGTGTCAAAGTCTTGATTTCAGCTCAAGTCATGATCTCAGGGTTGTGAGATTGAGCCCCACACTGGGCTTCACACTGGGTGTGAAGCCTGCTTAGTATTCTCTTTTTCTCCCTCTCTAAAAAAAAATTCTTGGTCATGGTCTCATTGGGAAGATGGGTGACGAGGGGCCTGTGGATCTTCACAAAGCTGGACTACCTAGCTGTTATCACTCCCCACAGCTTGAATTCCAGATAGAATTGGATTGAGAGTCTATCTATTATCTTGATTTGATATAAAAGACCTATTTTTCTTTCATTTCCTATCTCTATCATCTGTGTACACATCCCTCTCTCTCTCCCCTTTTAGATAAATGGTAGCATGCTATTTATACTTCACTTTACCTTGCTTTTTTCTTTTAAAGATTTTTTAAAATTTATTTGACAGACAGAGATCACAAGTAGGCAGAGAGGCAGGCAGAGAGAGAGGAGGAAGCAGGCTCCCCGCTCAGCAGAGACCCTGATGTGGGGCTCGATCCCAGGACCCTGGAATCATGACCTGAGCCGAAGGCAAAAGCTTTAACCCACTGAGCCACCCAGGTGCCCCCCTTGCTTTTTCCACCTTAGTAATATATCAGCAGATCACTCCATAGTAGTATATAGAGTACGTTTTCCTCATTCTTTTTACAACTGCATAATACTCCAACATATGAATATATTAGAGGTGATTCAAGCAGTCACTTATTGATGGACTTTTTTTTAACCTTATGCTATCACATATAGGACTGAAATGCATAATTTAATACATATGTCTTAATTTTTGTCAATGTATTCTTGGGATAGATTTTTAGAAGTGGGATTATTGGGTCAAAGTGTAAATACTTATGTAATTTTACTAGATTTGACCATTTCCCTTCCACTGGGTGGTACTATTTTATATTCTCACTGCCAAAGCACAAGAGTTCCTGTTCATAGCCTCACCAGAAGTCTATGTGATCAAACCTTTGAATTTTTGTCAATCTGATGAGAAATTGCATCTCATTTTACTTTTAATTTATACGCTTTTTATTATGAGTAAGGATGAATATTTTTTCACATATTTGAGAGTCATTTATTTATCTTTTTTGAGAACGATCTTAATAGTTTAAAAATTATATTCAATGTGTTTTCATCTAATATAGCCTTTAAAAAAATGCTCAGGTTCCATCTTTGGTCAGTAGAAGCCTCTTCAGGTTATCTCCTGTTTCCTTTGGCTATGACCTCAGTATTTTAATTTCCACCCCCCCCAACACACACCAGCAATCTTTGACAGCTTCTTTGCTGAATGATATGACAAGATAGCCTACCCTTATCTTATATATTAAATACCCCAGAATTGGCATCAGCCGTTTCTCCAAGCTGTTTACGGTATAATAATTCCATATTTTTTAAAAAAGATTTTATTTATTTATTTATTTGACACAGAGAGAGCAAGTTAGGGAGCGAGAGAGAGTCTGAAACCAAACACAAACAGGGGGAATGGCAGGCAGGGGAGAAGCAGGCGCCCCACTGAGCAGGGAGACTGACATGAGGTTCAGTCTCAGGACCCTGGGATCATGACCTGAGCTGAAGGCAGACACTTGAGCGAAGGAGCCACCCAGGCGTCCCTAATAATTCCATCTATTAAGCCTCATATCCACATGCATATTCATAGCACACATCACTACCTCACATTATAGCGCATATGGTATTTTGTTGTTTACTATTTGTTTCTTCTTCTATATTCTAAGAATCTAGAATATAAGCTGCATGGAGGGCAAAGACTTTGTTTTGATACTAATGTATCTCAAACATCCAGAATAAAGCTTGATGCACAGAGGTGCTCAGAACATGCTTCTTCGCATTTACCTGAGATCGTGATTGTGGCCCTTTGCCTGTTCGCCCTGCTTGTACTCAATCTCTCTCTCTCTCTGTGTGTCAAACAAATAAAGAAAATCTTTAAAAGAAAGAAGTTAAGGAATTGACCCACATTTAGTCTTATACAACTTTATGTAGTATTATGTACCAAGATCCTTAAAGGCAGATTACTTTTTTCTAGTTTTGTGAACAGTTATTATTTGTTCTCTGCAGAAATTTATGAAAGTATAGAAATATATATGCCAAAGGAAATTACTGTTGAAATTTCGGCATATTGTTTCCAGTTTTAAAAAACAAATCTTCAATATATAATCTTCCTTCCCTTCCCTGAGCTTTACTGAGATAATGTTGTGTAAATTTAAGCTGAGACTGAGCCTAGAAGTCACTATTATTTATTTATTAATTAATTCATTACAATGTACTGAGTGGCTGGTGTATTACAGAAAGTGTTCTAGGCGGGATGGTAATGTTTGCATTAATTAGCCTTCAGGCTCAGATTGGCTGCTGTTGACTGGACATTGATAAACCTCTAGCCACAGTGATCAGTCAGGAATAATTACCCTCCAATGTCAAACTTGTGCTAAACTACTAAGGCCCAGTAAGCACCTGGAATAAAAGGAAATGGTGGGAGTATTTTTTTCCCTCAGAACTCACATCCATCAATGAAGACATGGCACCAAAGCTTTATATGTTATGCAAATGTATGCATAATTTACTTCTTGCTTACATCTTCAGATGCTGTCTATGATAGCTGTGTTCCATGTAGTTTATGTCAAAGTCATATTTTTAAAAGATTTTATTTATTTATTTGACAGACAAAGATCACAAGTAGGCAGAGACGCAAGCAGAGAGAGAGGGGAGGAGGCAGGCTCCCCGCTGATCAGAGAGCCTGATGTGGGGTTCGATCCCAGGACCCTGGGACCATGACCCAAGCTGAAGGCAGAGGCTTTAACCCACTGAGCCACCCAGGTGCCCCCAAAGTCATATTTTTTATGTGAGAGAGAAATTAAGGTAGGCCAGGACTAGTATTTGTTGAAATTTTATTCTGTGCCAGACATTATAATATAGTTTTCTCACTATATTTTTATTATAGTCACTGCGAAGGAAACATATGAACAACAGAGCACATTTTTTTAAAAGATTTTATTTATTTATTTGACAGACAGAGATCACAAGTAGACAGAGAGGCAGGCAGAGAGAGAGAGAGAGAGAGAGAGGAGGAGGAAGCAGGCTCCCCACTGAGCAGAGAGCCCGATGTGGGGCTCGATCCCAGGACCCTGGGATCATGACCTGAGCCGAAGGCAGAGGCTTTAACCCACTGAGCCACCCAGGTGCCCCACAGAGCACATTTTTAAAAGTATTCATTTTTAGGGCAGTCTCAGGATATTAAAAAAAGGAAATGGCGTAAGGATATTTTTGCTCTTTTCCCAGCTCCGGGAGGTAATTCATCTTCCAACACGGAGTATCAACAGATACCATTTGCAAAGGATTCCCATTTACTCCTCACACCACTGTGATGAAGTGGTGCAATTTTTCACACTCACTAAAGAGGCCAAGGCTCTGAGAGGTGATAACGTATAAAACTGTCAGTTGTTTCTGGATTAAAGTCGAGGATTTTCAACTTTGCCCTTTATCACCTGTAGGATGCGCAAAGGCTGATTGCTGGACTGCGTCTGGGTGAGGCCCAGGGATAAACATTTCTAACAAGTTTCCAGGTAATGCTGATGCTGTGGGTCCAAGGACTAGTTAGACAACCACTAATGTGGCTCATAGAAAAATAAACAAAAGTTTATTCATTTAGCCTTTCCAGAATACCTAGAGAATCACAGTGATCTGAAAGGGCTGGTGGATGTAGGTGGCTTTGTGTCAAAGGGGATGCAGTATACAGTGTACCCAGGCCCATTGTCTGGGTCATATACTCAGGCAGTGAGTAATACTATGTCACTCCCCTAAAGTATAAGGGGACCGGTCACTGGTCTATAAAATAGCTCATGTGGTGTTGTGATTTCATCCTGCCTCTCACCCTGGAAGGCCCTGTGTGTGAGGGACTGAGCACCAGGCTCCCAAGATCTCTCTTGATCTTTTTTTTTTTTTAAAGATTGTATTACTTATTTGACAGAGAGACAGAGAGAGAGAGAGAGAGAGAGATAGAGAGACAGTGAGAGAGGGAACACAAGCAGGGGCAGAGAGGGAGAGGCAGGCTCCCCACAGAGCAGGGAGCCTGATATGGGGCTGGATCCCAGGACCCGAAGGCAGTCAATTAACAACTGAGCCACCCAGGCGCCCCAAGATGTCCCTTGATCTTAACAGCTATGTGAGCTACTTGTTATTATATCACTAATTCAGATCAAGCCATAGGAAATTAGGAGAAGTTAAGTAAATTTGTAAATGCCTGCTTAGTAGTCAAGCCTGGAATTATGCTAAAGGTTTCCCCTTGGGTCTTGAACCAGCCAGGGCTTCGATAAACTATTTTTTTTTTGAAGATTCTATTTATTTATTTGACAGAGACACAGCAAGAAAGGGAATACAAGCAGAGCAAGTGGGAGAGGGAGAAGCAGGCTCCCCACTGAGCAGGGAGACCGATGCAGGACTCCATCCCAGAACCTTGGGATGATGACCTGAGTGAAGGCAGATGCTTAACAATTGAGGCACCTAGGCACCCTGATAAACTATTTTTTAAAATGACTTTTAACTATTTATTTGAGAGAATGAGGGAGACAGTGATCATGAGCGGGGTGAGAGGCAGGCTCTCTGGAGAGTCCGATGTGGGGTTAAATCCCTGGATTCTAGGATCACAGCCTGAGCTGGAGGCAGTCGCTTAATGGTCTGAGCCACCCAGGTGCTCCTCAAGTGGCCAAGGCTTTGAATGCTCTAATCTCCTTGGGCAATCGATGCTGGCCAAGGTATTGCTTTTTTTTTTTTTTAATAATGACTTGTATTACTTTAAAATTATAATATTACTGAAAAATTTAAAATGCTCTATGGCAAATAAACCCTCAAACTTGTCTGAAATGGCTAGAGTAAATATTTGCAAATTATTTGAGACTAACCATCACACTATAAGAAAACATTCCCAGTAATCCATATAGAGAGATGGGGAAATGATATTGCAGTAGGAAGTCCTTAAATGGCCACAATGACCCAGGCCTCCTGGTATTCATGCATATGAGTAATGCACAATTCCTATCACTGAGTGTGGGCTGAGTTAGCAGAGATAAGTAGTTACAGCTGGAATTACTCTAGAGCTTTGCCCTGTGTCCTGAAGCCTCCAAGGCTGAGTGCTCAAATCTCCCTGGGGGTTGGCGTTTGATACTTGAGGGTAGTGCTCAGTTTCTGTTAAATGGACTGTATTATGTACTTATGTACGTATTTATAAAATAGACATTACATAAATTTACCGTTTGAATCTTTTTTTGAAAGATTTTATTTATTTATTCATGAGAGACAGGGAGAGAAAGAGAGAGAGAGAGAGAGACAGAAGCAGAGGGAGTAGCAGGCTTCCCCCTGAGCATGGAGCCCAATGTGGGACTCGATCCCAGGATCCTGGGATCATTACCTGAGCCAAAGGCAGATGCTTAACCATCTGAGCAACCCAGGCGCCCTGAATCTGTGTGTGTGTGTGTGTGTGTGTGTACACAGTTCAGTGGTATTAAATACATCCATTTTTTTTTGTATAACCGTCATCACCACCCATCTCCAGAACTCATTTCATCTTGCTCCATACACCTTATACAGTAATTTCCTGTGTTGCCATCCTCCCAGCCCCTGGCAGCCACCATTCCACTTTCTTTCTCTATGAATTTCACTATTAGAGGTATCTCGTAAGTGGAGTCATACAGTGTTTGTCCTTTTGTGTCTGACTTCTTTCACTTGGCATAATGTTTTCAAGGTTCATCCATATTGTAGCATGTATCAGAATTTCATTTCCTTTTTTTTTTAAATTTCTTTTCAGCGTAACAGTATTCATTGCTTTTGCACCACACTCAGTGCTCCATGCAATCCATGCCCTCTCTAATACCCACCGCCTGGTCCCCCCAACCTCCCACCCCCCGCCCCTTCAAAACCCTCAGATTGTTTTTCAGAGTCCATAGTCTCTCATGGTTCACCTCCCCTTCCAATTTCCCTCAACTCCCTTCTCCTCTCCATCTCCCCTTGTCCTCCATGCTATTTGTTATGCTCCACAAATAAGTGAAACCATATGATAATTGACTCTCTCTGCTTGACTTATTTCACTCAGCATAATCTCTTCCAGTCCCATCCATGTTGCTACAAAAGTTGGGTATTCATCCTTTCTGATGGAGGCATAATACTCCATAGTGTATATGGACCACATCTTCCTTATCCATTCGTCCGTTGAAGGGCATCTTGGTTCTTTCCACAGTTTGGCGACCGTGGCCATTGCTGCTATAAACATTGGGGTACAGATGACCCTTCTTTTCACTACATCTGTATCTTTGGGGTAAATACCCAGTAATGCAATTGTAGGGTCATAGGGAAGCTCTATTTTTAATTTCTTGAGGAATCTCCACACTGTTCTCCAAAGTAGCTGCACCAACTTGCATTCCCACCAACAGTGTAAGAGGGTTCCCCTTTCTCCACATCCTCTCCAACACATGTTGTTTCCTGTCTTGCTAATTTTGGCCATTCTAAGTGGTGTAAGGTGGTATCTCAATGTGGTTTTAATTTGAATATCCCTGATGGCTAGTGATGATGAACATTTTTTCATGTGTCTGATAGCCATTTGTATGTCTTCATTGGAGAAGTGTCTGTTCATATCTTCTGCCCATTTTTTGATATGATTGTCTGTTTTGTGTGTGTTGAGTTTGAGGAGTTCTTTATAGATCCTGGATATCAACCTTCTGTCTGTACTGTCATTCGCAAATATCTTCTCCCATTCCGTGGGTTGCCTCTTTGTTTTGTTGACTGTTTCCTTAACCCAAAAGACTCCACCCCTAAACTACTAGAACTCATATAGCAATTCAGCAACGTGGCAGGATACAAAGTCAATGTACAGAAATCCTTGGCTTTCTTATACATTAACAATGAAAATACAGAAAGGGAAATTAGAGAATCGATTCCATTTACTATAGCAAAAGAACCATAAGATGCCTGGGAATAAACCTAACCAAAGAGGTAAAGGAACTGTACTCGAGGAACTACAGAACACTCATGAAAGAAATTGGAGAAGACACAAAAAGATGGAAGACCATTCTAAGCTCTTGGATCAGAAGAATAAACATTGTTAAAATGTCTATACTGCCTAGAGCAATCTATACTTTTAATGCAATTCCAATCAAAATTCCACCGGTATTTTTCAAAGAGCTGGAGCAAATAATCCAAAAATTTGTATGGAATCAGAAGAGACCCCCAATCGCTAAGGAAATGTTGAAAAACAAAAATACAACTGGGAGCATCATGTTACCTGATTTCAAGCTTTACTACAAAGCTGTGATCACCAAGACAGCATGGTACTGGCATAAAAACAGACACATAGACCAGTGGAACAGAGTAGAGAGCCCAGATATGGACCCTCAACTCTATGGTCAAATAATCTTTGACAAAACAGGAAAAAATATCCAGTGGAAAAAAGACAGTCTCTTCAATAAATGGTGCTGGGAAAACTGGACAGCTATATGTAGAAGAATGAAACTCGACCATTCTCTTACACCATACACAAAGATAAACTCAAAATGGATAAAAGACCTCAACGTGAGACAGGAATCCAACAGAATCCTAGAGGAGAAGATAGGCAGTAACCTCTTCGATATCAGCCACAGCAACTTCTTTCAAGATAAGTCTCCAAAGGCAAAGGAAACAAAAGCGAAGATGAACTTTCATTTCTTTTTAAAGCTGAATAGTATTTCATTTTATGAATATGCCGTATTTTGTTTATACACTTACCTATCGATGGGCATTAGGATTGTTTTCATCTTTTGGCTATTGTCGTTAAAGAAAAACAGCTGGGGTGCCTAGGTGGCTCATTCGATTAAGTATCTGCCTTCAGCTCAGGTCAGGATCCCAGGGGCCTGGGATTGAGTCCCCCATCAGGCTCCCTGCTTGGAGGAGAGCCTGCTTCTCCCTCTTTCTCTGCCTGCTGATTCCCTTGCTTGTGCTCTCTCTCTGTCAAATAAATAAATAAGATCTTAAAAAAAAAAGAAAAAGAAAAACAGATCTGTATAGTAGTTAAAGTGGTAATGACAGATTTTATTCAGAAACTATTGTGATGGGGAAAGAGACTTCAATGTAAAACTGGGCTCAGTTCTGAATACAGCTCTAAATCTTCCTTGAGAAGATTCCACTGAGCCTGGGTGGCTCAGTGGGTTAAAGCCTCTGCCTTTGGCTCAGGTCATGCTCCCAGGGTCCTGGGATGGAACCCAGCATCGGGCTCTCTGCTCAGCGGCAGCCTACTTCCCCTCCCTCTCTCTCTGCCTGCCTCTCTGCCTGCTTGTGATCTCTGTCTGTCAAATAAATAAATAAATAAATAAATAAATAAATAAATAAATCTATCTTTAAATCTTCCTTGGAGATTTATAGCCAAGGAACAGGGTGGAGATCAGGGTGGAAAATAGAAGAGGAAGCCTCAGGAGCATGGGAGGGATTCTGGTTAAAATGACCTGACCAGGATCCTTGCCGAAGGCAGGCTGAGTGATCAGACATCGAGGTGGGGATTCTTGGGGAATTGACTTAGCGAGATTTTTGCTAAAATTAGGCTAGGCAAAGATGAACGTGGAAGTACAAGGTTGAGGAGAGGGTTCAGAGGTGCACGATTAAAGTTTGGTCAAGGAGAGAGTCTTGTCAGTTTGAATAATATTACTATCAACATTGGTGCACGAATATCTGAGTCTCTGCTTTCCACACCCTCACCAACACTTGTTATTTTTCGCTTTTTAAAAAAACAATATCCTTCCTAATGGATGCGATTATTTATTTATTTAAAATAGGAAGGCAGGGGCGCCTGGGTGACTCAGTGGGTTAAGCTTCTGCCTTCCGCTCAGGTCATGATCCTAGGGTCCTGGAATTGAGCCCCTAATTGGGACTGAGCCCTAATCAGAATTAGGATTGAGCCCCTAATCGGGTTCTCTGCTCAGTGGGGAGCCTGCTTCCTCCCCTCTCTCTGCTTGCCTCTCTACCTGTCAAATAAATAAATTAAATCTTTAAAAAAAATAGGAAGGCAAAGTTTTGTTTTATTTTAAAAAGATTTTATTTATTTACTTGAGAGAGAGAGAGAGAGCACAGGAGAGGGGTGAGGGGTAGAGAGAGAAGCAAACTCCCCGCTGGGCAGGAAGTCTGATGCAGGCTCCATCCTGGGACTCAGGGATCATGACCTGATCCCAAGGCAGACACTTAACCAGCTGAGCCACCCAAGGGCCACTTATTATTTATTTTTAACATAAATGTTATTTTGTAGTAATTTTAGATTTACAAAACAAATTTTAATTAATAATATTCAAAATTTAAAAAACTGTGTGGCGGGAAAAACTGTAAAAGTTATGTGAAAAGCAGAGATAATATTTGCAAAGTCTATAGGGTTCATATTTGTGATATGTTAGATGGGTAGGTCCATGATGTCAACAGAAAATTCACATAACGGGCAATATTTGTGCACAGTAAACACTAGCTAATGAAATGCTAGTGAAAATCAGAGATTTTCATATTTTAATGAAATGGGCAAATTGCAGAAGAATACGTGTAACATGATTACAGCTTTGAAGAACATGTGTACTTTAGTATATTTTATGCAGTTTTCTTTATGTGTAACTACATCAATAAAGTACATACAGAGAAACATAACTGGAGAACATTCACCTGCCTATTTTCAGTGAGTATCTTTGCGTCAGGGAGTGAGGGTTAGGTAAATGGGATGTACAGGATAATTGAATATACACATATATGTTTTTGTCATGTTTAAAATTTTGTAATCAGGAAAATTTACTAAGATAAAATTGTAAAGAGCAAAAATACGTAACCCAAGTGACAAAATTTATGTACACACATATTGTGTTTTGGAAACGTGCTCACAATATGCCTGTTTGCTGGGAAAAGAGTAAAGCAACTGATTTGATGGTGTATCTGTGAATGTGTATTTATATGTCTCAAACTTCTTTCCTCCAGATAATACGCTCATATATGCAGCTTTCCCTTCAGCTCAGACAGGAGACAAATGTCTAGTTTTAGGGCCACAGAAAGTTCTATAGTCAGAGATTGTTACCAGTGGTTGGTAAATTCTAAGAAAACCTAGCTGAGGCCAAATGCAAGTCCCTCCCTTATTTCCTCCTCCCCTTGAAAAGCGTCCTGTCTTGTTTTTCAGTACTGCAATTCTGACTCCGATCACCAGGTGGCATCTGTCCCCATTTTTCCTCTTTTTAAATGAAAAGACATTAAAAAAATTTTATTATTGGAGTATAATTGACATAAAATGTTATATCAGTTTCAGGCATACAACATAGTGATTCCACCATTTTCTACATTATGCATGCTTGCCATGATAAATGTAGTTACCATCTGTCACCATACAGTGTTATCACAATATTATTGACCATATTCCCTATGCTGCCCTTTTCGTTCCCATGACCTGTTTACTTTATAACTATAACTAGAAATTTGTACCCTTAATACTTTTCAGCTATTTCACTCATTCCTCCAAGATGTAGTGTGTACACACACGCACACACACACAGAAATATTACCTAGTCACAAAAAGGCATTTTTAAAGAAACAAAAGTTATTTTTATTTTTTACTTATTTTTGAAAAGATTTTGTTCATTTATTTGTCAGAGAGAAAGAGAGAGGGAGTGCACAAGCAAAGGGAGAAGCAGGCTCCCCGCTGAGCAGGGAGCCCTATGCGGTACCCCATCCCAGGACCCTGGGATCATGACCTGAGCTGAAGGCAGATGCCTAACCACCTCCCAGGCATCCCCAAAATGTTATTTTTAATGTCTCTTATTAAATAGTATATATAGGATGGCATAAATTGTGCTTGAAAATGTTTTTTCATATACAAAGACTAAAAGACTATCAATGCGGTTTCATATACACTTTATTCATTGATTTCTCTCTCTCCTTCCCTCTCTCCCTTCCCTCTTTCTCTCTGTATCTCTTCATCAAGGTCTGCTAACCTGTCTACATTGTAGAGAGGACGCTTTGGGGAGAAAGCAGGTGGCTTAAGCCCCAAGTACCAAGACCCTGTAATGGCTTCCCAAGTCTTCCATCTGCCTCTTTCCAGGCCACTTTACACACAGATGCCCAGAACAGATTCTTTGGCACTGGCTCTGATATTACCACACAAACACCCTCAGAGGCAATCTGCTACCTACCAAGAGAACTGCAAACTCCTTTTCCCAGCTGGCATTCCCCACCTGGTGGATCCAGACTACATATCCAGCCTTGTTTACCAAGTGGTTTGTGTTCTGAGCAACCTGAACCATGGGCTGCTCCCTCAAAGGACCCTTGTGTTTTCTGTGCACATCTTTAACTGGGTGGGGAGCAACTTGCCCTGAGCATTCCCTTTGCATGTACATGGTGATATTATATACTGAGATCAACCTTTTGAGGGGGGATTGTTATCCACATATTAAAGATATAGAAACATGAGGCCCAGAGAGGGTGACAACCTGGCTTATCTTTGGAAAAGATACCCGGGTTACAGAGGTAAGATATCCAGTTATAGCTTAGTAATGTTAATGAGCTGTATTATTTTGCTCCTTACCAAAGAGGAATAAGTATGGTGCTCACCACCATTAAGTGCCTGCTATGTGTAATATTTTTATTTTTATTGAATTTAAGTGATACACGTTCTCTGTAACATTTAGAAAGTACAATAAAACAAAAAGAATTGGAATAAACACCTACAATCCCACAACGGGAACCGCCCAACCCTTTCTAGGATTTGCTGACATCTAGTGGTAGATTCGAGGATATCAAACACTACCTATACAGGAGGATAGGTCAAGATAGGATAAAAAGCATTTCCAGGTGACATCCACCCAGGGTTCTTACCCTGGCTTCCATATGCATAACTTCCAAATTTTATCCCATTGCTTCCTCTTTTGGATGATGAGCTTCTAGGGATCAGGATTTGGCTATGTTACAGCTGTTTCAAACGGTGCACATATATCATGAAATGGTGCATACATATGGTTACAAGTTCATTAACTTTTCTTGATGAGATGAGGAAAGGGAGATAAAAACCCTTTCCCTGTGGTAAAGGGCCGAGGCATAGAACCAAAATCACTGGTTTTAAGGTAGTGATATGTTGAGGGGAAAAGCACAGGCATTTTGAATCACAGATGGGAGTGAGGAATACAGCCAAGAGATTGAAAATTTATTTAGGAGGGCTCTAAACTAGACAGAAGGAAATGGAATTCTAAAAAAAAATCAAGCAATACAAAAGAGGGCAAGAGAAAAGAGAAAAAGTAATATAGTATAGGCAGAACAAATAGAAAGCAAATAAGATTGTAGATATATGTCAAAATATGCCAGTGATCACATCATGGGTAAACAGCCTAAATATTCCAATGGAAAGACAAAACTTGTCCAAATGGATAAAAAGAAAAAAACAAAACTACAGAGTGCTGAAAAAAGATCCACCTTCAATATAAAGCCACTGTCTTTTTCTCTACCTCTACACAAATACTGAGAATTTTAATTCTGCTGAGAGCATATAATATTTCACTGTTGTTCAAATTTGCAGATTCTTGATTACTAGTAAGGTTAACTTTTTTTTTAAAGAGCCTTTGACACTAAATTCATATCTCTCAGTAGTTACCCTGAATGTAAATGGGCTAAATGCTTCAATCAAAAGACACAGGGTACCAGAATGGATAAAAACCAAAACCCATGAATATGGTGTATACAAGAAACTCATTTTAGACCCAAAGACACCACTCGATTTAAAGTGAGGGGTGGAAAACAATTTACCATGCTAATGGACATCAAAAGAAAACTGGGGTGGCAATCCTTATATCAGACAAATTAGATTTAAGCCAAAGACTATAATAAGAGATGAGGAAGGACACTATATCATATGCAAAGGGTCTGTCCAACAAGAAGATCTAACAATTTTAAATATCTATGCCCCTAACATGGGAGCAGCCATCCACATAAACCAATTAATAACAAAATCAAAGAAACACATCGACAATAATATAATAATAGTAGGGTACTTTAACATCCCCCTCACTGAAATGGACAGATCATTCAAGCAAAAGATCCACAAGGAAATAAAGGCCTTAAATGACACACTAGAACAGATGGACATCACAGATATATTCAGAACATTCCATCCCAAAGCAATAGAATACACATTCTTCTCTAGTGCACATGGAACATTCTCCATAATAGATCATATCCTGGGTCACAAATCAGGTCTCAACCAGTACCAAAAGATTGGGATCATTCCCTGAATATTGCCAGACCACAATGCTCTGAAGCTAGAACTCAATCACAAGAGGAAATTTGGAAAGAACCCAAATACATGGAGGCTAAAGAGCATCCTACTAAAGAAAGAATGGGTCAACAAGGAAATTAAAGAATTGAAAAAATTAATGGAAACAAATGATAATGAAAACACAACTGTTCAAAATCTGTGGGACACAGATTTGGCAGTCCTGAGAGGAAAATGTATAGCAATACAAGCCTTTCTCAAGAAACAAGAAACGTCTCAAATACACAATCTAACCCTGCACATAAAGGAGCTGGAGAAAGAACAGCAAAGAAAGCCTAAACCCAGCAGGAGAAGAGAAATAATAAAGAGCAGAGCAGAAATCAATGAAATAGAAACAAACAAACAAAAAAATAGAACAAATCAACGAAACTAGGAGACTGTTCTTTGAAAGAATTAATGAGATTGATAAACCCCTGGCCAGACTTCTCAAAAGAAAAGAGAAAGGACCGAAATAAAATCATGAATGAAAGAGGAGAGATCACAACCAACACCAAAGAAATACAAACAATTATAAGAACATATTATGAGCAACTATACGCAAGCAAATTTGACAATCTGGAAGAAATGGATGCATTCGTAGAGACCTATACACTACCACAACTGAACCAGGAAGAAATAGAAAACCTGAACAGACCCATAACCAGTAAGGAGACTGAAACAGTCATCAATAGTCTCCCAACAAACAAGAGCCCAGGGCCAGATGGCTTCCCAGGGGAATTCTACCAAGGATTTAAAGAAGAATTATTTCCAATTCTCCTGAATCTGTTCCAAAAAATAGAAATGGAAGGAAAACTTCCAAACTCATTTTATGTCAGCATCCCCTTGATCCCAAAACCAGACAATAACCCCACCATAAAGGAGAATTATAGACCAATATTCTTGAGAACATGGATGCAAGAATTCTCACCAAAATACTAGCCAATAGGATCCACCAGTACATTAAAATGATTATTCACCATTACCAAGTGGGATTTATTCCAGGGCTGCAAGTCCACAAATCAGTCAATGCGATATAATACCTTAATAAAAGAAAGAACAAGAACCATATGATACTCTCAATAGATGCTGAAAAAGCATCTGACAAAGTACAGCATCCCTTCCTGATCAAAACTCTTCAAAGTGTAGGGATAGAGGGCACATACCTCAACATCATCAAAGCCAGCTATGAAAAACCCACAGCAAATATCATTCTCAATGGAGAAAAACTGAAAGCTTTTCTGCTAAGGTCAGGAACACAGCAGGGATGTCCGTTATCACCACTGCTATTCAACATAGTACTAGAAGTCCTAGCCTCAGCAATCAGAAAACAAAAGGAAATTAAAGGCATCCAAATCAGCAAAGAAGAAGTCAAACTATCACTCTTTGCAGATGATATGATACTTTATGTGGAAAACCCAAAAGACTCCACTCCAAATCTGCTAGAACTTGTACAGGAATTCAGTAAAATGTCAGGATATAAAATAAATGCACAGAAATCAGTTGCATTTCTATACACCAACAATAAGAGAGATGAAAGAGAAATTAAGGAGTTGATCCCATTTACAATTGCACCCAAAACCATAAGATACCTAGGAATAAACCTAACCAAAGAGGCAAAGAATCTATACTCAGAAAACTATAAAGTACTCATGAAAGAAATAGAGGAAGACACAAAGAAATGAAAAAATGTTCCATGCTCCTGGATTGGAAGAACAAATATTGTGAAAATATCTATACTTACCTAAGGCAATCTATACGTTTAATGAAATCCCTATCAAAATACAATCAATTTTTTTAAAGAAATGGAACAAATAATCCTAAAATTTATATGGAACCAGAAAAGACCTTGAATAGCCAGAGGAATGTTGGAAAAGAAAGCTGGAGTTGGTGGCATCACAATTCCAGACTTTAAGCTCTATTACAAAGCTGCAATCATCAAGAGAGTATGGTACTGGCACAAAAACAGACACATAGATCAGTGGAACAGAATAGAGAGAGCAGAAATAGACCCTCAACTAATCTTTGACAAAGCAGGAAAGAATGTCCAATGGAAAAAAGACACACTATTCAACAAATGGTTTTGGGAAAATTGGACAGCCACATGCAGAAAAATGAAACTGGACTGTTTCCTTACACCACACACAAAAATATACTCCAAATGGATGAAAGACTTCAATGTGAGAAAAGAATCCATCAAAATCATTCAGGAAAACACAGGCAGCAACCTCTTCGACCTCTGCTGCAGCAACTTCTTCCTAGAAACATCGCCAAAGGCAAGGGAAGCAAGGGCAAAAATGAACTATTGGGACTTCATCAAGATGAAAATCTTTTGCACAGCAAAGGAAACAGTCAAGAAAAACAAAAAACAACTGACAGAATGGGAGAAGATATTTGCAAATGACATATCAGATAAAGGGCTAGTATCATAAAGAACTTATCAAACTCAACACCCAAAGAACAAATAATCCAATCAAGAAATGGGCAGAGGACATGAACAGACATTTATGCAAAGAAGACATTCAAATGGCCAACAGACACATGAAAAAGTGCTCCATATCACTTGACATCAGGGAAATACAAATCAAAACCACAATGAGGTACCATCTCACACCAGTCAGAATGGCTAAAATTAACAAGTCAGGAAATGAGAGATGCTGGCGAGGATGTGGAGAAAGGGGAACCCTCCTACACTGTTGGTGGGAATGCAAGCTGGTGCAGCCACTCTGGAAAACAGCATGGAGGTTCCTCAAAAAGTTGAAAAATAGAGCTACCCTATGACCCAGCAATCGCACCACGGGGTATTTACCCAAAAGATACAAATGTAGTGATATGAAGGGGCACATGCACCTGAATGTTTATAGGAGCAATGTCCACAATAGCCAAAGTATGGAAAGAACCCAGATGTCCATCAACAGATGAATGGATAAAGAAGAGTTGTATATCTATACAATGGAATACTATGCAGCCATCAAAAGAAATGAAATCTTGTCATTTGCGATGATGTGGATGGAACTAGAGGGTATTATGCTGAGCGAAATAAGTCAATCAGAGAAAGACAGTTATCATATGATCTCCCTGATGTGAGGAATTTGAGAGGCAAAGTGGGGGGTTTAGGGGGTAGGGAAGGAAAAAAGTGAAACAAGATGGGAGAGAGAGGGAGACAAACCATAAGAGACTCTTAATCTCACAAAACAAACTGACAGTTGCCGGGCAGAGGGAGGTAGGGAGAGGGTGGTTGGATTATGGACACTGGGGAAGGTATGCTATGGTGAGTGCTGTGAAGAGTGTAAACCTGGCGATTCACAGACCTGTACCCCTGAGGCTAATGATACATTATATGTTAATAAAAAATAAAATAAAAGAGAGCTTTTGAGGGGCGCTTGGCTGGCTCAGTTGGTTAAACATCTGCCTTGGGCTCAGGTAATGGGACCGAGCCCCACATGAAGCCCTGAATTGGCTCCCTGCTCCACGGGGAGTCTGCTTCTCCCTCTCCCTCTGCCTGCTACTCCCCCAGCTTGTGCGCTCTCTCTCTCTCTCTCTGTCAAATTAATAAATACAATCTTTAAAAAAAGAGAGAGTGCTTTTGGAAATGTAACAGAGAGATAAGTGCACAAACCATACATGTACACCTTGATAAACTTACAAAATGGACATATCTGTGTGGCCAAACACAGATCAGGAAAGAGAACATTAACAGCATCTCAGATGCCCCACTGGTGTCCCTCTCCAGTCACAAAACTCTCTCCCCCTACCAAGAGTAACCATTGTTCGGACTTCTAAAAACAAATTAGTTTTGCTTGTTTTTGAATTTTATCTCTGCAGAGGACCATAGGGAAAGGGAGGGAACACTGAATGGAAAGAAATCAGAGAGGGAGAAAAACCATGAGAGACTCTGGACTTGGGGGGCGGGGGGGGAACTGAAGGTTGCTGGAGGGGAGGGGTGGGGTGATGGGGTAACCGGGTGTTGGGCATTAGGGAGGGCATGTGATCTGATGAGCACTGGGTGTTATACACAACTGATTATTGAACACTGCATCTGAAAATATTGATATACTTTGTGTTGGCTAATTGAACTTAATAAAAAATAAAATTAATTCAGGCAAAAAGTAAATAAATAAATGGAATCATCCATTATGTGCTATTTTGTGTCTACCTTCTTTCATTCAATATTACATTTGTGAGATTCATCCATGTGGTTGCATATACAGTTGCAGTTTATTCATATTATTGATGTATAATATTTCATTGTAAAAATATAATGGGAGATTTTTAACAGATCCCTACCTGTATTGGTAAATTTACAATAAAGACAAAAAGCAGTAAGAATATATATTTAAATAACACAATCAATAATCTTAGCACAATCAATAAATGTAGACTCCTGCACTCTAAAATTGCAGAATACACTTTCTTTTTAGGTAAAAATGGAACATCTACAAAATCTGACTCAATGAAGGGCATAAAGCAAGTCTTGACAAATGGTGAAGATCGAAATAACACAGAATATGTTCTCCAACCATTGCGAATTAAAGGTAGAAACTAGTAAAAAATAAATTGGGAATTGCTATGTGTTTTGAAATGAAGAAGTGCATTTTTAAATAACCTATAGGTCAAAGAAGAAATAAACATGGAGACTGGAAAATATTTTGAACTAAGTGTTAATGAAATGATAACATATTAGAATTTGTGTGGTGCAAAATCCCAGCAGGCCTTTTCTTGGATGAGACGCTGACAAGCTGATTTTAAAATTTATATAGAGGGGCGCCTGGGTGGCTCAGTTGGTTAAACATCTGACTTCAGCTCAGGTCATGAACTTGGGGTCCTGGGATGGACTCCTCCCAGCACCCAGGGGGCACCCTGCTCAGTGAGCAGTCTGCTTCTCCCTCTCCCTCTGCTCCTCCCCCCACCCGCTCCTGTGCTCTCTCTAATAAATAAATAAATAAATAAATAAATAAATAAATAAAATCTTTACAAGAATTTCTATGGAAAACAAAGAACCTATAATAGCAAAAAAAACACCAAACTTTGGAAGAGAATAGAAGTGGGGGGCTCATACTACCTGAAGTTGAGACTATATAAAATATAGTTGTCAAAAGAGTATGGTTTTGGGTAGAAAGGGTAGACAGTAGAACAGAATAAAGAGCCCCAAAAGATACCCACAAAAATGGGCAATTGATTTTCAGTGAAGGTGCCAAGGTAATTTGGTAGAAAAAGAATAGTTGTTTCAACAAAGAATGTTGGCACAATTGGGCATCCACATGGAAAAAAAAATCCCATTCCTTACACAAAAATCAACTCAAAATGTTATCATCTACCTAAATGTATGGGGTCAAACTCTAAAATGTCTAGAAAATATAATAGAAAATCTCTGTAATTTGTGTCAAGCAATTTTTTTTATCTTTAAAGTACTTTTTATTAAAGTGTAATAAATGCAGAGAACTGTGAAATTCTTAAGTATGCAGCTCATTTAATTTTCTCAATGTGCAAATACTCATATAATAAGTAGAGCAAGACACAGAAGAATAACAGGATCCCAGAAGCTCTCCTGTGCCCTTCTTAATCTCATCCTGTGTCTCCTTCCCAAAGACAATCACTGCCTAACACCAAAGATTAATTCTTCTCTCCTGATAAAGGAAGACTTTATACACAAATTTTATGTGAGTGGAATTATATGATGTGTATTATTTTGGGTCTAGCTTTGACCTACTCATAAGTCTGAGATTCATTCATGTTACTGCATATAGGTGCAATTTGTTTTCATTGCTGTGGAGCAATGAAATAAACTACCATTTGTTTATCCATTCTACTGTTGATAGACAGTTGGGCTGCTATCAGGCTGAGGTTTTCATGGATAATTCTTGTGCATTCATGTCATTTAGTACACAGACATGCCCCTTGTGGGATCATAAGGTATATGTAATTTCAAATTCAGCAGACACTGCTGAAATGTTTCCAATATGGTTGTGTTGATATTTTCTTCAATTTAACCAGTAACAGTTCTGGCTGCTTCACATGCTTACCTACACTTAGAATTTTGTGTCTTTTTCTTTGAAATCATGGTATTATCATCTCATTGTGGTTTTCTAAAATTACCGAAGTATAATTGACATACAATGTTATAGTAGTTAAGGGTTCACAATATATTCATTCGAGAATTCCGTATATTACTCAATGCTTACCATGGTAATTGTAGTCACCCTACAATGTTATTGCAATATTATTGACTATTTTATATGCTGTACTTTTCACTCCCATGTCTTCTTTAGTTTATAGATGGAAATTTATACCTCTTAATACCCCTCATCTATTTCACCCAGTCCATGCTTCCCCCACTTTCCCTCTGGCAACAGCAGTTATTCTCTGTATTTGAGTCTGTTTTGTTTGTTTGCTTGCTCTGCTTTTTAGATTCCACATATTAGTGAACTCATACGGTATTTGTATTTCTCTGTCTGATTTATTTCACTTAGCATATACCTTTTAGGTCCATCCATGTCCCAAATGACAAGATTTCATGCTTTTTTAATGGCTGAGTAATATCCTATTGTGTGTGTGTGTGTGTGTACCACAATTTCTTTATTCATTCATCTATCATTGGACATATTGGTTGCTTCCATATCTTGGCTATTGTAAATAATGCTGCAATAAACATTGGGTTGCATGTATCTTTTCAAATTAGTGTTTTCATTTTCTTTGGGTAAATAGTCAGTAGTGGAATTACTAGATCATATGGTATTTTTATTTTTAATCTTTTGAGGCTCCTCCATCTTTTTCCATAATCATTGCACCAATTTACATTCTTACCAACAGTGTCAACCTTTTTTCTATCTACATCCTTGCCAACAAGGATGTCTTTGTTATTTTTTGTCTTTGATTCTAACTATTCTGACTGGTGTGAAGAGATATCGCCTTGTGGGTTTGATTTGCATTTCTGTGGTGATTAGTAACGTTGAACATCTTTGTGTGTCTGTTGGCCATCTGTATATCTTCTTTGGAAAATGTCTATTCAGGTTGTTCATTTTTAAATTGCGATTTTTTTAGTGTTGAGTTGTGTAAGTTCTTTTTTTGTAAAGTAGGCTCCATGTGCAATGTGGTGCTTGAACTCATGACCTTAATATTGAGAGTCGCATGCTCTACCAGCTGAGCCAGACAGCCATCCTGAGTTGTATAAGTTCTATATATATATTTGGATATTAACCCTAGATATATCATTTGCAAATATCTTTTCCCTTTCAGTAGGTTGCCTTTTTGTTTTGTTGATGATTTCTTTTGTCGTGCAAAAGCTTTTTATTTTAGAGTAGTCCCAATAGTTTAATTTCACTTTTGTTTCCCTTGCCTCAGGAGACATATCTATAAATATGTTGCTAAGGGTGATATCCAAGAGATGACTACTTATGTTTTCTTTTAGGAATGTTATGGTTTTAGATCCTACATTTAGGTCTTTATTCCATTTTGAGGTGAGTGTATGGTCTAAGAAAGTGGTCCACTTTCATTCTTTGGCATGTAGCTTTCCAAACACCATTTATTGAAGCAAAAATTTTTGTAGGATACAAAAAGTATAAACCATAGCCAATAAATAGGTAAATTAGATTTATTAAAATTAAAACTACTGCTGTTTATAAGATGCTGTTAAGAAAATGAAAAACCAAACATCAGGTTGGGAAAAAAATATTTGTAAATCAGCATAGCTAATATAATTCTGGACTTGTATCCAGAATATACAAGAACACTTTCACAGTTCAGTAATAAGATAATATACAACTCTATTGAAAAATCTGGGCAAAAGATTAGAATAGCTACACCTATTAAAGTGGTTTTTAAAAAATGACAAAACCAAGTGCAGGTGAAGATCGAAGTAACTGGAACTTTCATATAATTCTGGTGGGAATGTAAAATAGTGCAGTCACTTTAGGAAATAGTTTTTAATAGCGTTAAACATATCCTTACCATATCACCCAACAATCCCACTCCTAAGTATTTACCGAAGAAGTGAAAACATAACTCCACACAAAGACTTGTATTAAAATATTTCTTGCAGCTTCATTGGTAAATGGCTTAACCTGGAAACAACCCAAATGTTCAGAAACTGGAATGGATAAAGAAATCATGCTACATACGTACAGTAGAATACTGTTCAGCAACAGAAATAATTGGGTTGGGGCGCCTGGGTGGCTCAGTGGGTTAAAGCCTCTGGCTTTGGCTCAGGTCATGATCCCAGGACCCCGGGGATGGAGCCGCACATAGGGCTCTCATCTCAGCAGGGAGCCTGCCTCCCCCTCTCTCTCTGTCTACTTGTGATCTCTGTCTGCCAAGTAAATAAATAAATAAATAAATAAATCTTAAAAAAAAGAAAGAATCAGGTTATTAATACAAGTAAGAACATGGACAAGCTCAAAAGCCCTATGTTAAATGAAACTCAGACACTCTAATCTGATTCTATTTATTTGGCATTCTGAAAAAAGCAAAACTAGAGGTACAGAAATCAGATAAGTGGTTTCCAGAGGCTGAGGTTGGGGATATTTGATTATAAAGGTACAAAGGAGCTTTTTGAGGATGAGGATAATATTCCATATCTTGATTGTGGTGGTAGTTACATGAATGCATACATTTGTCAAAACTCACAAAAATTTACGTGTAAAAAAGTGAATTTTACTGTGTGTAAATTTTACTGCAATAAACCTGACCAAAACAAACAAACAAAAAACAAACCTGTGAAATTAAGAAAAGTTGGAAATAAACCATCAAAGCATCTACTTCAAGAAGCTAAGGAAAAAAATCCATAAACAAATTAAACTGGGTTAAGCTGGTGATGACATAATACCTCTTTCGTAAAGTTATACTTTTCTGCTCATGACAAGCATCTGATGATTTTTTTTAAGATTATTTATTTATTTATTTGACAGAGAGAGAGAGAGAGATCACAAGTAGGCAGAGAGAGGAGGAAGCAGGCTCACTGCCGAGCAGAGAGCCCGATGCGGGGTTCAATCCCAGGACTCTGAGATCATGACCTGAGCCGAAGGCAGAGGCTTAACTCACTGAGCCACCCAGGCGCCCCAGCATCTGATGATTTAAACATCTATAGATGATCCTTGCCTGAATCAATGATTTCATTGGGGATCACAAAGTGATAATTTTTGAATTCTATCTTTATTCTCTGCTTATTAGCTAGCATTCTTCTAATCTGTAAGGAAGTGTTTTTGCTCATTAACTGGGCTATTTTGTTACTTAAAATACGGTTCCTGACAGAGAGGTAGGCAAATACCCAGTTCTTTTCCTTTAATGAAACGGATTGCTCCCAAGGCTTCTCTGCCTTTGTTTTGCTCAGTCTTAGTTCTGTTCCGTCTAATAGTTTTAGAAAATATAAGAAATTCTGTTCCAGTTCAAACTGTTGCTCTGACTGTCATTAAAAAAAGAATAAGTTTGATTGCATAGTGCTAAATTTATAAATTAATGTGAAGAAAAACATAGTACAGAAAAGTCTGTATAAGATGACTTTGGTGTTTAACCTACATATTTTCATATAGATCCAAATATATACGGGAATTAAATATATGGTCAAAGTTGTACTTCAAATCAGTGGAAGATGACAGTACCATATGATTTCATTTACATGTGGTATCTAAAATACAAAACAAAAGAATAAACAAATGGGGAAAGCAGAAACAGATGCATAAATACAGAGAACAAACTGATGTGTTGCCAGATGGGGCTGGGGAGATGGGCAAAGTAGGTGAAGGACATAGAATATACAGGCTTCCAGCTATGGAATGAATAAGTTACAGGGATGAATGGTACAGCATAAGGAATATAGTCACTGATATTGTAATAATGTTGTATGGCAACAGATGGTAGCTACATCTGTGTTGAGCATAGCATAATATACAGACTTCTTGAATCACTATGTTTTACATCTGAAACTAATGTAACATTGTGTGTAGACTACATGTTAATAAAAATATCAGTGGGAGAAGGGAAAACTCTTCAGCACATAGTTTTGGGAAGCTGGGTATCTATTTGGAAAAAAGTGACACCAGAGACTATCTCATGTCACTTATTAAATTCTAAATTGATTTTTTAAAATTTATATTAGTATCATAATAATATATGAGAGTATTTTTCATAAGCTTTAGTTGGGGAAGAAAGAAATCCTTAAATGAAAAGATGCATTTGATTACATTAAAGTTGAGAAATTTCAGTCTATGAAAAGACAGGATAATATCAAAACAAGCCACAGACTGGAAGAAAATAGTTGCAACGTACAAACAGAGAAGCAAGTGCTATCCACACTAAATGCAGCTCTTCTGCAAAAATAATAAGATAAAGATAATACAACAGGAAAATATGAAAAAGATATGAACAGGCAATTTTTGAAGCTACAAATGACCAATAAACATGTGAATGGATGTGCGATTTCACCACTTAATAGAAAAATGTAATCTACAACATTGTTATACCACTTCTCAGTTTTCTGATTGGCAAAAATTTTCAAAGAAAATTTTTGTAACATTGTTATTGTTAAAAATTAAAGAAAAGCTAAATGTCTATCAGTAAAGGAATGGCTAGATAAACCATACTATAGCCACACTATGGAATACAATATAAGAGTTAAGAAGATCCACATTTGGGACACCTGGGTGGCTCAGTTGGTTAAGCATCTGCCTTCCGCTCAGGTCATGATCCCAGAGTCCTGGGATTGAGTCCCACATCAGGCTCCTTGCTCAGCAGGGAGCCTGCTTCTCCTCTGCCTGTTCTGCCTGCAGCTCTCTGTGCTCCTGCTCTACGAGGATAAATGAATAAATAAAAATTCTTAAAAAAAAATAAAATCCATGTTTATTGACATGGAAAGAGCTCTCCAAGATATGTCGATGAGTGAAAACTAACAAGTTGTGAAATGTATGTACAATATGATGCCCCCAACAACATTTCCATAGGTACATATATTTATATGAAATTCACAGAAAAAGGTGTGGTATGTAATATCCAAACTAATAAAACAACTCTTTCTGGGGAGGAAAGTAGGGTGTATTGAAATATAATTTACATGCAGTATATCACACATACCTTAAATGTTCAGTTTGAAGAGTATTAACAATTGCATATAACCATGCAAACACCGCACAAAATAAGCCATAGAGCATTTCCATCATTCCAGAAAGTTCTCTTATACGTCTTTCCAGTTAATTCTTCTCTATTCCCCAGACAACCACTTGCCGATTTTTATCACCATGGATTGTTTTTGCTCTTATGTTTCATTTAAATAGAATCCTGTAATACTCATTTGTGTCTGACTTCTTTCATTCAACATACTGCTTTTGAGATTTATTCATGTTGTTGCATGTATCAGTATTTTATTAGTTGTTGCTGAGTAGTATTTTATTGTATGTATGTGTAACAATTTGCTTATCCTTTCTCCTATTGTTTTCCTGTTTTGGATGATTATGAATTAAGCTGATACAAATATTCGTGTACAAGTTTTTGTGTTGACATATATAAGTTTTCATTTTTTTTCTTGATGAACTACTCAGAAATAAACAGGGTATTTCTCTAGGTCATATGGTAAGTGAATGTTAGACTTCATAAAAGGCTGTGAAAAAGTTCTCCAAAGTGGTTGTACCATTTTACATCCTTAATGGCAATGCCTTAAAATTCTGGTTTCTCCATTCTCACCAACTTGGTGTTGTTAGTCTTTGGTTTTAGCCATTCTAGTGAGTGTGTGGTGATCTCAGTGTGGTTTCAATGTACATTTCTCTGATTACTAAAGGTGTTGAGGACTGGATATCTTTCTTTGTGAAATGTACATTCAAGTTTGTGTCTCCTTTTACATTGGATTTTCTTTTGATTGTTGATTTGTATGTCGTTATATAGAAGCAGGATACAAGTCCTTTGTCAGGTATAAGTTCTGCATATATATATTTTCTAAGTCTATGGCATGCCTATTCATTTTGTTAATAATGTTTATAGATGAACAGAAAAATTAAATTTTAATAACATCTGATTTTCTCTTTTGTGACTAATGTTTTTATATCCTGTCCAAGACATCTTTGCCTATCCCAACGTCATGAAGATATTTCCCTACGTTTGATTCTAGACTAGAAACCTTATGGCTTTGGCCATGTCTCCTGACACTGCCAAATGTCCCATGGTGGATAAAATTGTCCTAATTTAAGAAACACTGATCTAAAAACTGATATGTGCTGGATTTCCTATCATTAAAAAAAAAAAAAGAATAAATTTAAAAAAAAAGAAAACTCTGAGAGGCTTATATAAAAATGTCGACAATGATGGCCTCAAGGATGACTTTTATTCTTTCCCTCTGTGTATTTGTATGTTCTCATTTTCCACAATAAATACATTTCTTTTCCAAAAAAATAATAAAGCTAATTTTATGTAACAAAAAAAGAAACGCTGATCCAAAACTGGTATATGCTAGACTTCCTATTACTATAACATTGAAAATTATAAATAAAATAAATAAAAAATTGAAAATAAGATTTAAAAAATATGTCTAATGAAATTATCTGGAAAAGAAAAAAATTTCATGGCTGATGAAAAGGGTGGAATAAAAATCAAATGTGATAGCCTCCAGACCACTATAGGTGAAATAAACTGGTTCAACATAAAGCAGGGTGGGAAGAGCAACAAAAAGCATGGTAAATAGAGAATGTAAAAACAGGGTGACAGAAATAAATCCAAACATATCATAATTAATCAATTAAAGTCACTTTTTAAAAAGCAAAAGATACTCTCAGATAGTGTTGAACCTGAAAGTAAAAGTCCACTTCTATATTGTATTAAATAAAAAGACAAATGAGGAAAAAACAAATAAAAAGAAAGCAAATGTAACATAATCTCAGGTAGAGTAAAACTTCAGAAAGCAAGGACTAAAAGAATCAAAGAGGGATATTTAATATGAACAAGCATGGTTGTATTACCTAGAAAACAGCAGTTACAATCTTTTGTGTAATTAGCCATATAGGTTCAAAATACTTAATGCAAAATATAATTTAAATAGCAGGAAAAGTTGTTACATCTACAGCCATAATGAAAAGCTTACCATACCTCTTTCAGTAATCCACAGATTAGCAAGTATAGAGGGGATTTGGATTACACAATCAATAAGCTTTAACTAATCTCCCGAATATAAACAACTTTGCCCATAACAGGAAATAACATTCTTTTCAAGTGCACATGATTCACAGAACTTGTTCATGTGTTAGAACATGTTCATTCAACAGTTAAAATCCACCGATTTCATTAAAAAGAAACAGAAATAATAATCATAGGTCTCATAATTATTGGCCATAATTTATTTATTCAGCAAATATTTATTGAGTGCCTATTGTGTCCCAGGCCCTGTTTTAGCTACTGAAAATGTGGTGTTGAATAAAAGACGATGTTCCTGTTCCCAAAGAGTTTACATCTTAAAGAAAGGAATCAAATAATACCTAAACATATAAGCAAGTGATAAATCCTTTACTGGAAATCCAACTGGATGATGTTATAGAAGTGGGGTGGGGGGATATTTTAAATTGCATGTTTAGGGAAAGCCTAGAAGAGGAGGTGACATGATATGATCAATAAAATTGGACATTAATACAAAAAATTCTCACCCAACCCAAAATGAAAAACAGCTTCTCTAAATGACTCTTGGGTTCAAGAGGAAATAAAAATCAACACTTATTATGCGGGGAAGAATGAAAATGAGAACATCATTTGTAATACCTGTGGGATGTGGTTAGAGCAATATCAAGAAGGTAATTTATAGACTCAAATACATATTTGAAAACAAGAAAGATTTAGGATAAATGAACTAAGTGCTCAACTCAAGAGTATGGAAAAGGGACAATAAACTGAATCCAAAGGAAATAGAAGGAAAAAAATAAAAATTGAAAACAAGATAAGAAACAAAACAAAAAGCACAGTACAATTGATTGATAAAACCTGACCTTGTTCTTAGAGAAACAAACTTGGCAAATCTGATTAAGAAAAGAAAAGAAGGGGTGCCTGGGTGGCTCAGTCAGTTAAACTTCTGCCTTCCACTCAGGTCATGATCCCAGAGTCCTGGGATCAAGCCCAGCATGGATGCCCCCACATGGAGCTCCCTGCTAGGCAGGAAGCCTGCTTCTCCCTCTCCCACTCCCCTTGCTTGTGCTCCCTCTCTTGCTGTCTCTTTCTGTCAAATAAATAAAATTTTTAAAAAAAGAAAAGAAAAGAAACATTAGGAACCATAGTTGCAAATATAGAAGACATTTGGAAAAAAAATACAAGAAAATGTCATATCTTTGTACCACTAAATTTAAAATTTCAGGCAAAATAGATATTTTAAGAAATATAAAATATAAATATAATATATAAATATAAACATATTATCAACGTTTCAAGAAGTAGAAAATTTGAAGAGATCAAAAACCAATGAAGATGTCAAAAAATAATTAAAGATCTACTACTTTAAAAACAAACAAAAAGGAAAAAAGTACAATTATCATTCTCAGACTGTTTTCTAACAAAGTTCTCTCAACCTTCAAGGAGCAGAACATTTTCTGTTTATGTAAACAATTTCCAGAACATAGACAACTTTCCAATTCATTTTACAAGGTTAGTATAATCTTAGCAGCAAAAACTGGAAAAGGATGATGCACAAAAAAAGAAACTATAAACTAATCTCATCAGCAAACCTGTACAAAAAATAGGAAATCAAATATTAGCAAATTGAAATCCAGCAGTGTATAAAAAATAGTCACTACCATGTGAGATTTATCCCAAGAATTCAAGTGCAATTTATTATTTGAACAGTTTTATTATAATCCACTGTAGTAAATCATTTTAAAATTATGTAAAATAATATTAAATAGTAATGTGATATTAAAATATTAAAGTATGATTATCCCAATAAGCACCATAAGATCATTTGTTGAATTAAGCACCCATTCCTTTTTTAAAAAATATTTTATTTATTATTTGACAGAGAGAGACACAGCGAGAGAGGGAACACAAGCAGGGGGAGTGGGAGAGGGAGATGCAGGCTTCCAGCTGAGCAGAGAGCCAGATGTGGGGCTCCATCTCAGGACTGAAATACCTGAAAAAATGCAAAACAAAAGGAGTAAAAACCCAGCAGGGGTGGAGTGGGAGTCATCATCAGCAACCAAAGAAATGGGCACATCTTAATTACACAAACTTCAAAAAGTCACAGGCAAGTAAAGAAACAGAAGATCCCAGAACTG
This sequence comes from Lontra canadensis, assembly GCF_010015895.1. Classification (NCBI taxonomy): domain Eukaryota; kingdom Metazoa; phylum Chordata; class Mammalia; order Carnivora; family Mustelidae; genus Lontra; species Lontra canadensis. The sequence continues at coordinate 634,290 of NW_022631071.1, read as the reverse complement.
AGAACAGTGGGGCTAGGCAGTCAGATCCTTAACCTTGCCCTTGCCCCTCAGGAGCCATATAAGATATGGCATGTGAAAAGCCAAGAATCTAAAAGAGAAAAAAAACATACCCCAAAGTACAGAAGGAAATTTCCAATAAGTACTTTAAGCTATAGAACAACTTAATAAAAATATAGACTTAAAAAGAAACCCCAAAGCTCAAAGATGAGATGATAAGACAGCAGAATTAGATAAAAAGGAAGATTGTAAACTAAGGAACTAATTAGGCACAAAGAACATTATCATAGAAGTAATAAATTATAAATAGCTGAACTGGAAAAACATGGCTAGAAATTGAATTACAGACAGAAGAAGAGCTTGAGATGATTACATTGACTAGAGATTTCTCATCTCTAGTCATCTCAAAAAAATTAAAGGAAATGAGATATAGTATATGTACACAGATATTAAGGATATATTCCTTTTTATATTTATTTATTTATTTATTTAATTTGAGAGAGAAAGAGAGAGAGTGAGAATGAGCGGGAGGGGCAGAGGGAGAGAATCTCAAGTAGACTCCATGCTGAGTGCAGAACCAGAGTTGGGGCTCCATCCTAGGACTCTGAGATCATGACCGCAGCCGAAAATCAAGAGTCAGATGCTTAACTGACTGAGCCATCCAGGCACCCCAAGAATATATTCTTTTTTTGTTGTTAAAGATTTTTAAAAAAATTTATTTGACAGAGAGAGAGAGAGAGAGCGCACAAACAGGGCAAGTGGCAGGCAGAGGAAGAGGGAGAAGTAGACTCCATGCTGAGCAGGGAATCCCACCGAGGTTGAGGGGCTCAATCTGAGGACTCTGGGATCCTGACCTGAGCTGAAGGCAGACGCTTAACCAACAGAGCCACCCAGGCACTCCCCCAAGAGTATATTCTTAAAGAATGAAATGCTCAGATCTAACCATATACTTTCCAGGGAGTTTGATTGTTCTTTGAAAATTTTATGGTTATTTCATGGTGTTGGAATCTGAGTGATAGTTTACCTTTCTTCTTTGTACTTTACTGCATTGAATCACTTAGTTATAATTAGCATGCAAGATTTTTTATTTTTTCTTATTTTTCACAAAGATTTTATTTATTAGGGAGTGTGTGTGTGTGTGTGTGTGTGTGCACAAGCAGGGGGAGCAGCAGGCAGAGGAAGAGGGAGAAACAGGCTCCTCACTGAGCAAGGAGCCCGATTTGGGACTTGATCCCAGACTCTGGTATCATGACCTGAGCTGAAGGCAGACCCTTAACCAACTGAGCCACCCAGGCATCCCAGCATGCCTGATTTTTATAAAAAGCTAAAATTGTTTTCCTAAAAAACAAAAAAGAATATCATATGCAGAAAGCCACCATTCACAATGTTAACCAAAACTGTTAAATATTTGGGAATACAACAAATAAGAAATAATCAAAATCTACATGAAGGAAACCGTATAATTGTACTGAAGGGCACAAAAGATATAAATAAATTTAAAAAATATTGGAGCGGGGCACCTGGGTGGCTCAGTGGGTTAAAGCCTCTGCTTTTGGCTCAGGTCATGATCCTGGGGTCCTGAGATCGAGTCCCGCATCAGGCTCTCTGCTTCGGCAGGGAGCCTGCTTCCTCCTCTCTCTCTCTGCCTGCATGTCTCCTACTTGTGATCTCTGTATGTCAAATAAATAAATTTTAAAAATCTTAAAAAATATATTGGGGCACCTGGGTGGCTCAGTCCATTAAGTGTCTGACTCTTGACTTCAGCTCAGGTCATGAACTCAGGGTCTTGAGATTCAGCCCTGTGTTGGGCTCCTTGCTGAATGTGGAGCCTACTTGAGAGTCTCTCTCTCCCAGACCCCTCTGCACACCTCTCACACACACACTCTAAAAAAAAAAATTAAAAAAAAAATACATGACTCGGGATGAAATAATAATTTATTATTATGATTTTAATTATTCCCTAAGTTAATCTATAAACTCAATGCAATTGTAATAGAAGCCCAACAGGATTTTTTTTAAAAAATGAAACTTGGGGGGGTGCCTAGGTAGCTCAGTGGGTTAAAGCCTCTGCCTTCGGCTCAGGTCGTGGTCTTAGGGTCCTGGGATCGAGTCCCACATCGGGCTTTCTGCTCAGTGGGGAGCCTGCTTCCTCCCTCTCTCTCTGCCTGTGTCTCTGCCTAATTGTGATCTCTGTCTTTCAAATAAATAAATAAAATCTTAAAAAAAATGAAACTTGGAACTTTATTTGAAATGCCCAAGCATATCCAAAAACAGTTTGAAAAAGAAATGAAATGAAAAAGAAATGAAAGAAATGAAAAAGAAATGAAAGATTTTTCCTCCCAGACACCTAAACTTGCTGCAAAGCTATACTGATTCCAAGCATGCTATTGAGGCAGTTATATACACATATATACATACATACGTATGCATATATACACACACATACAGACATACATGTATATGTACACACACACATATATATCAGCAGAACAGAAAAGTCAATCCATGAAACATGTCTGAGTATAAGTAAGAATTTAGCATAAGTAGTTTCTTTTATATTTTAAAGATTTATTTATTTGAGAGAAATATAGCGATTGGGGGAGGGGCACAGGGAGACTCCTCAAGCAGACTGCCCCACCTCCCCACCCCTCTGAACAGAGTGTGGGGCCCAAAGTTGGGCTTGTGCCCAGGATCCTGAGATCATGACTTAAGCCAAAATCAAGAGTCAGGTGCTCAACTGACTGAGCCCTCTAGGCACCCCTAGCACAAGTCATTTTAAATTAGTTGAGGAATAATGGACTGTTACGTGAATTGTATTGGAATTTGGACATATATTTGAATATATATATATATATACACCCACATATATATCATATCTATACATATGTGTTTAAATTCAAATATACATAGCTTATATAACCCAGAAGCTATACAGGAAAAAGTTGATATATTTGACTACATCAAAATATAAAAATTCTGGTATCAAAAAATACCATAAAATTAAAATGTCAGTGACAGTTTGGGAGAATTATATGTGCAACTTATATAAGAGAAAAACAGCTATTGTATAGGTATATGCACAAGGAACTACAAGTAGTGAGAAAAATATTGCTGAATGAAAAAAATACTCAAAGGATATAAACAACTAATGCTCAATGAAGAAATACAAATGACCAATAAACATATGCAACAATGCTAAAGATTATAGCTATTTGGGAAAATGTGAATTAAAAGGACAACCTCATACATTTTTGTGTCTCTTAAATTGACACTAATTATTAATTTACAGTGTGCATGAGAGCATGGGGATGGAGTGCTTGTCATGTGCTTGACAGGAGTGTAAATTGCCCAGTGTCTTTGGAGGGCAGTTTGGTGGTATACCCATTAAATATATAACAACTCTTTTCCTTTCTTGGGCAGTACTGAATGTATAAAATCTCATACCCTTAAATGTAAATAAATTTTATTTATATCAGAATAGCCTAAAGAAATCCTTCCATCTGTGGGTATCAGATTTCTCACTGTAGCCTTGATTTTGTTAGACCCAGACCCAGAATAATTTTATGTTCATCAGTGGGGTGTTGGGAAATGAAATTAGATAAACAATAGCATAGCCAAGCTATGGAATAGTACATAGCAGTTAAAAATAATAAAACATATTTAAATGTACTGGTATGTGGGTGTGCCTGGGTGGCACAGGAAGTTAAGTGACCAACTCTTGATTTTGGCTCAGGTCCTGATCTCAGGATTGTGAGATTGAGCCCCGTGCTGGGCTCTGCACTCAAGGTATAGTCTGTTATACCTAGGGTATAGTCTGCTATATCCTGCTATATTCTCGCTTCCTCTTCCTTTGCACCTCCACCTCATGCATGCTCGTCATGCTCTCTTTCTCTCTCTCAAGTAAATAAATAAAAATCTTAAAAAAAATAAAAGTATTGGTATGTAGAGCTCTCTGAGATATAATTTTAAATGGAAAAAATGAGTTGCAAAACAGTATGTTAAATATAATCCCATATATATTTAGTAAGATATGCATGTATATATAATGTATAGAAAATCATTAAACATAACAAATTTATAGCAATGGGAAGGTAACTGTACTTTGGATGAGGATAGTGGAGTTAAAGTGGTACTAGTGTTTTTCTGGGTTTGACTCTTATACTAGAATATATTCTTGTGAAATTTGCATGTAATTACAGAAAATAAACAGCAAATAATAAAATACCCTAAGTATATTTCTATCAGGATACACAGAACTAAATCTTTCTTTTTACCAACCATATTGTATATTTAACATAATGTATTTAACCTTTCTCTTTATGTTTCTTCAGTTTTTTTTTAACCTTTATGGGTACTGCAATAGATATCCTTTATGAAATGCACACATATCTTTGAGAAACTGTGCAGATATATACACTGGTTAAATCCTTAGTAATAGCATTGCTGGGTCAAAGAATTTGTGTGATATTATATTTATCATTTAATAGATTTTTGCCAACCCAAAAAAGGTTGCAGCAGAGTAACCTGCCTCCAACAGAGTATGGGAGTGCCCATTTCTTCACAAACCAATCAACAGTATTATCAAAATTCTATCCATCTATATTTTTAAGGATTTAATTATCTATGAGAGAGAGAGAGAGAGAGAGAGAGAGAGAGAAGAGGGTCAGTGGGAGAGGGAGAGAATCTCAAGCAAATACCCTGACATCATGACCTGAGCCTGAACCAAGAGTCAGATGCTCAAACAGCTGAGCCACCCAGGCATCCCTCACATTTCTGTATTCTTACAAATGCCTAGCTGAAACAAGATAAGATATAATTGTTTGGATTTGCCTTTCTTTGAAGTTAGCATCTTTTCATGTTTATCAGTCATTTGTGTTTGATTTCTGTGAACAAATCCATTGAGGTCTTTGGCACATTTTTCTACTGGGTTATCATTTTACTAGTGATTTGTAAGTTTTTAGATTATTACAAATTAGCCACTTGTCAGCCTATGCTTAGGGGTTTTGTATTTTACTTGCCTAAGGTTTTAAAAGTTTATGTAACCGATTTCTGAATCTTTCCCTTCGATGGAGAATTTAAGTTGGTTATGGCGACTGAGCTCAGAAAAGTCATTAGAAAGGTCCTTTGGCACTCTGGGCCCCCTGGCTCCCTTCCTAGAGGGGCCTCCCCCACACAGGGACCCCTCACAGGGAGAGCTTCCTGCTGGGGTGTCAGATTTCAGCATTCAAAGAAAGAGGCTGCCTAAAGGGTCTATATTTAGAGTATGACTCCCTAGCAGGGACAGCTGAATGTCTGGGGACTAACTTCTGCATACTTTGTCCTTGAGTTCTGGGATTATTCTGAGGGGCTTGTATGGGTGGTGCAGTGAACTTGTAACAGAAGGCAGGGAGTGAAAAGGCCTCTCTCAGCCGGTGGTGACTGCTTGGCATCCTGTCAACTATGCTTTTCGTGAGGGAAAAATGGCACAGATTTCAGGGGTGTCAAAGTGATTCACAGTCACCCACAGACTCTCAGCACTGTCTTCACTGGAAGACGCTGAGCACTAGTGGCTGTTAGGGTGACAAACATACAGTACCAAACAACAGATTCCGGAGCTATCTCACCAGTGTCATGATTAAGTGAAAATTTCACATGCTAAGCCTCATTTCCCTCAGTGGAAGAGCAGTTGGTCCTGTCCAGTGTGTGATGAGACCGATTTGATCCCACGCTTGTGTAACATCCAAATAAAGTCCCTTGAATGGAAAGCAGGTTAATCTGAGAAGTCATCAGTTTTTAGGCACTGGGTTCATCAAGAGTTGGGTCTTCACTCAATCATCCAAGAGTCATCTGTGAGGAAGTTCTCAGACATCTGACAGAAGATCATAGTAAGTTCAGCCAGAACTTCAAAAGGTTGTAAATTGCTTGTGGGGAATTGCCAGTTTTAGAAAATGGAATGTCTTTACGCAGATCAATTAATAGATCACATTGAAAACGTGCTGGTTTTGTTTAGGAAAATTTTGTACACAAAATGTCAATAATTACTAGTATGTGTTGAAAACTGAAATCGTTTATAGCAATTAATGAGGCACAAAATAATGTGAAGAAATGAGTCTTTTGTTATTTTTACTACCTAATTTTTAAATGTCGAATGAAAATAACTTGCCTGCATTTCCCAATTACAAAAACAATGAATGCGATTTTAAAAGCGTGGGTTGGGGGGGGGCGGAAAGAACATTAAAAAAAAGAAAGTTAAGCATCTACTTGCACTCTCTGCTTCCTTTCCCGACACCCCTTCCCTAGCCCATTTTGGTGCAGCGACGTACCCGATGGGGAGTGTTAGTCTTACAGCCTAAGAGGGAAAGAGAGGATTCCTTTAAGCAGAGAAAAGGCCAGAACCAAGGCCAGGGGAGGGTGATATGCAGACCCTCCCCAGTAATCAGAGAAGGGTAAACCCCAAGCGCAAAGAGGTGAGACCACTCACTAGTCGCGCCTCAGATTGGAGAGGACAGCTGAGTGACTAGGAGGTGCGCTCTGGGGCTCAGCTCGAAGACTGGTGGAGGGGGAGTTGGGAAGGGCGGAGGTGGGGGACAGGGTCAGGTAGAGCTCCCACAGGCCGAAGCGGGTGGGGATGGGTGGGCAGAGAGCTCGCTGGTGACGCGGGGCCCTCACGTGACCTGGAGCTGCAGAGCGACGCAGCCTTCGGTGCAGTCGTCACTCGCGTCTGGGTACCGGTTCCCCGCTGTCCTGCGCCTGGCGGGCTGGCACTGGGCCCGAGGAAAGCGGAGCAGGTAAGGGCTCCTGGGGCCTGCGCGCCGAGGCCAGGGCGGCAGTGGTCGGCCTACCTTGGTAGCCAGTTCGGTGATGGGGGACAAAGAGGGTTTAAGTTCCAGGAGCCTTCTCTGTGATTCTCCCGAGTCCCCTCCCCCTGCCTCCGTCCTTGCGGGGGAAACCTTGGGCTCTGACAGGGCGGATGGCTGGGGAGTGGGGGGCGGGGAAGTGTCTCTAGAGGGAAATGCACAGATTGAGATGTCCCATCCTCTCTGACTCTAATCGCTGACCGCACACGTCCGCCCAGCTTCCTGCTCATTTCAGTGGAAGGGACATGCCACCGTGGCATTTACAGAGAAAATGGTGGGCCTTGGTGACTGGACTGTGGAGTTGGTGGGGGTGGCGTCTGGGAATGCGGGGAGGGACGTTTGATAACCGGGATTCTGAATCCCGAAAGGTGGGTATTGGGATCTGTGTCCGGGGTGCTGGTCCAAGCACTCAGTGCCTTTACTTTCTCCCGTCTGATGGACAGTAGTTCCGTGTGGCACTGTTTGTGGCGAGGCAAGGGAAGAAGGAGAGAAGAAAACTGCACGGGATCTGTGGAGGTTAGTGTGAGCACGCCCTGCCTCTGAACATTTGAAGTTCTTTAGGAATTCTCCTGCACAGGAACTTAGGCGCCGCTGTCTGGTTGGGACATGGGCTGGGGCTAACTAGGGGGGACTTTCCCTAAATCACGTTTACTTGCTAAGCTTAGGGTTTTTAACTTAAATTGTATGTTGAAGACCAGTAAAGACAACAAACTTTTACATGGATGCTTTCATTTGCACTTCAGATACTATTAAGAAAATACAAATTGTTGTATTAAAGAACATTACTTGTTCTTTGAGATAGCCTTTGCTGGGAGGGATAGCGATTTTGCAGAAGAAAAAGCCTTCTCACCCCTTGTCTCTTTTGCTGGAGACTCCTAGAGATGGGTTTAGGGTGAAGTAGATGGCGGTAGGCTCTGTTTGATTCTAGAGTAGGGGATGGGGGGCTCCATCTCTCTCTCCATTTTCCAGATTCCCCCGCCTGTCTGAGCACCTTGGTGAAGGAACTGATGGATTTTTGGGAGAAACCTTAGAATCCTACAGGTGGTTTTAAAATAATTTGCCCCTGTCTCTTCCCTTTTATTTCTCCTGCCCCCCTTTTACATGCTGCCCCTTTCAGCGCTAGGAAAGCCCCAAGTTCTGCTTGCCAGAGAATGTGTCTCTAGATCTAGTAAGGCAGGTGCCGGAACCCCTGTTTTAGATGCTGGGATGTCACAAGCACTCAACAGTTACCCTCCCCTTTTTCTCTGTTTGTTCCTAGGTCTTCTCCCATAGACCTACAGTAGGGCTGGAAGCCAGGGAAAGGGGGAGACTGGCCTGGAACCATGAAGGTTTGTGTGAAGGTGGGCAGCACCTGGGGATAACAAGAAGGTGAGCACAGAAGGTGGCTGAGACTTGAGAGGGTCTCAGTATGGTACTTCTGCCTCTCCTACACTCTCCCCTGTGTCCACAGTGTTGCTACATCCCTGCTGATTTCAGGGCAGGAAACAGGAGGCATATTGGGGTAGGGGTGGGCTGGAGTGTGACTGAGAGAGGACTAGAAAGGAGGGCTTTCAAGATGGGACACAATAGCAAACTGGACATGGGATCTGCCAAGGCAGATACTGGGATCAGGGATCAGGGTGCTTGTGTGTTCTGTGAGGACTTGGTGTCTATTACCCCCCGTTTGTTTGCTTGTCCATAGATCTTCCTGCAGGTCTGCTGTAGGGGGGCTTGAGATTACTGGAAGCAAAGAAACAAGGAGGAAATTACCCCTGATCAGTATAGACTGGTAAGAGGATGGGAACTGCCTGGGTAGACCTCTACAGTGGGCTGGTGGAGATCAGCGTGCATCCAGTGTGGTCAGTGTCCAGTCTGGAGGATCCTTTGCCTCTCCCTTTCCCACCATCCCTGTCATACTCTTGCCTGTATTTTGGTACAGAGAGTGGGGTGAACTGAGAGAGATAGAAAGGTAGTTTGATAATATGCCTGTCACATCAAGAACAAAATCTCCAGTACCATCTGTCCCTCCGTCTGTCTGTCTGTCTGTCTCTAGGTCCACAGATCTCATGAGTTAATAGATCTACTTTAGGGTATATCACCAATCAAGAGAAGGAAAGAGGAGGGAACTGCCTTGATCATTACAGGTTAGTATGAGGATGGGGACCTTCGGGAATGGTGAAGAGAATAGGTCCAGTAAAAATCAAGGTCTGAGGGCTTCTCAGTTTCTCCCATTCATAGTTCCTCCCCCACCATCTTTTTCATTTTTCATTTGGTGTAATAAAATGTGTGTGGATGTACCTTAGGGGAAAGTTGTTGGGCACTAGGGAAAATGGGAGGGGAGAAAATAAAAAGGATGGAGAGAGAGTCGGCTCATCATCCTCTTCTCACACCATGCACATCATTTCTACACTTTCCTGTCCTTCTGTGTATCTATCTGTATGAGGCACAAAGTAGAAGAGAAATTTTAGTCCATTTCCTTCCTCCACTTCTAGGTCCACCTCCAGTGGCAGCTGTAGTGGCCTTTAAGTGGCTGAAGACCAGCGCCCTCACAGGCCTACACCCAGACCTACTACCCTCTTTCCCCATCCTGATTGAGCCCCCTGTGCCTTGTTCGTGACTTTACTAGGGGTGATTACATGGGCCGCGTTCAGGAAGTGTGCTGGGTGACTGCAGGACTGGTGGTTTGGGCTGGTACCTGCTACTACCTTTACAGATTAACCAAAGGAAGAGTCCAGAGTGTGAGGACACTTGCCAAAAATGGGTCCAGGGTCAAGATGGGGACCGTGGTTGGGGTGCAGAACCAGACCCTGGCCACAGGTAAAGCCATGGGTGGGACAGAGGCTGAGACTAGACCCAAGGCCACATCTGGAGCAGAAGCTGAAACAGGAGGGAGGGCTGGGGCTGAAGTAGAGATTACCACCACTGCTAAAGCTAGACCCAAAGCCAGCTCTCAGGCCATGACAATGGCTGAGGCAGAGGCAGAGATACAATCTGAGGCCAAAATAGTGGCCAGAAAAGTGGGCATGACAGAGGTAGTGACTTTGACTGAAGCCCAGGTCAAAGCTGGGGAAGTAGCTATGAAAGAAGCCGTGACCCAAACTGACTCTGAGGCTGGGAGAGTAGTCAGGAGAGAGGCTGTGACCCAGACCAAGGCTAAAGTTTGGCCACTGGCTGCCAGGGCAGAGACCAAGAAAGAAGTAATGACCCAGACCAAAGTGGAAGCTCATATACTGGCTGAAAAAGAGACGAACAGAGTGACAGTGACCCAGAGTGAGGCCTTAGGAGTGACCAGGGAGGTGGCCAAGATGGGTGCCATAAGTAAGACTGGAATTGTGGCTGAGACCAAGACAAGAGCCCCGGAAGAGACTGTGAGTGTGGCCAAGAGTCAGCCTGAGGCCAGGCCTGGTAACACAGTTGATGCTAAGGGAAATCCTAATGTCTCATCCAGGGCAGAAGTTGGAGCAGACATGAGGTCCTGTACACCATCTCAGGCTGTAACCAAGAGCCAGGTCAACAATGTGCCTGGTGCTGGGGTTGAGGTCAAGGGGAAACACAAAACCGTGTCTCGGGCAGAGTCTAGGACAGACACGAGGGCTTCTGTCCAGCCTCAGATTATAGCCAAGACCCAGGCTGAGGCTACGCTTGGGGCAAAGGTTGATGCTGGGGCTAATACCAATGCCCTGTGTAAGGCAGGGGCAGGGGCAGATATGAGAGTTCCTATGCAACCTCAGACTGTGGCCAAGAAACAGATCGAGACAGTGTTTGGTGCCAGGGTTGATGACAGGGGAAATACTGATGTCACATCTAAGGCAATGGCTGGAGCTGACATGAGGGCTGCTGCTCACCCTCAAGCTATAGTCAGTGCTCAGACTGAGGCTACGCTGGACACCAAGCTTAAAGGTAGAGGCAACTCCAGTGCTCTGTCTAAAACAGGGGCCAGGGCAAACCTGAGGGCCAGTTCCCAGGCTGAGGCCTTGCCTGATGCCAGGGTTAAGACCAGAGACAATCCCAATGCCATGTCTAAGATGGGGGCTGGGACAGACATGGAGCTCTATACACAGCCTCAGCCTGGGGCCAATGTCCAGGCTGATGCCTTGCCTGATATCAGGATTAAGGCTAAAGGCAATGCCAACACCATGTCTAAGGAGGCGGCTGGGACAGACACAAAGGCACAGTCTCAGGCTTCCACCAAGAGCCAGGTTGAGACCTTACCTGGTACTAGAGGTAAGACAAGGGGAAAAGGCAAAAGCAAGCGTAAAGCAGGAGTCGGGATAGAAATGAAAACCAGCGTGCAGCCTCAGGTTGGGCCCAAGACCCAAGCTGATGATTTACCCGATTCCAGGGTTGATGGCAGGGGTGATCCTAATGCTATTTCTAGGTCAGGGGCTAAAGCAGAACTGAGGGCCTGTGGGCAGCCTCAGACTATGGCCAGTTCCCAGGGTGAGGCCTTGCCTGGTGCCAAGAATAAGGTCAGGGGCAATTCCAATACTATGTCTAAGTCAGGAGCTGGACCAGATACAATGGGCTCTGCCCAGAATCATGCTGTGGCCACTTTTCAGGATGAAACGTCACCTAAAACTAAGAATAAAGTCAAGGGCAATCCCAATGCTATGTCTGAGGTAGGGCCTGGGCCAGATTCAATATGTTCTGTCCAGCCTGAAACAGATACAGCAGGCTCTGCTCAGCCCCAGACTAAGGCCAGTTCCCAGGGTGAGGCCTTGTCTGGACCTAAGAATAAGGTCAGGGGCAATCCCAATGCTGTGTCTAAGGCAGGGACTGGGCCAGATACATTGGCCTCTGGACAGCTCCAGGCTGTGGCCAGTCCTCAGGGTGAAGCCTTGTCTGGTAATAAGAACAAAGTCAGGGGCAATCCCAATGTTGTGTCTAAGGCAGGGACTGAGTCAGATACGATGTGCTCTGCCCAGGATGAAACAGATACAATAGGCTCTGCCCAGCCCCAGGCTGTGGCCAGTTTCCACGGTGAAGCCTTGCCTGGTACTAAGAACAAGGTCAGAGGCACGTCCAATGCCATCTCTAAGACAGGGGCTGGGCCAGATACATTGTGCTCTACCCAGCTCCAGGCTATGGCCAATGCCCAGGGTGAAGCCTTGCGTGGTACCAAGAATAAGATCAGAGACAAATCCAATTCTTTGTCTAAGGCAGGGGCTGGGCCAGATACAGTTGGCTCTGCCCAACTCCAGGCTGTGGCCAATGCCCAGGGTGAAGTCTTGTCTGGTACTAAGAATAAGGTCAGGGGCAATCCCAGTGCTGTGTCTAAGGCAGAGGCCAGGGCAGATGCAATGGGCACTGACCAGCCTCAAACAGATACAACAGGGTCTGCCCAGACCCTGGATATGGCCAATTCCCAAGGGGAATCCTTGCCTAGCATCAAGAATAAAGTTAAGGGTAAATCCAGTGCTGTGTCTAAAACAGGGGCTGGACTAGATACAGTGAACTCTGTCCAGCCTCAGGCTGTGGCCAGTTCTCAAGGTGAAGTCCTGCCTGGGACTAAGAACAAGGTCAAGGGAAATTCCAGTGCTGTGTCTAAGATAGGGGCTGGGCCAGCTACAGTGGGATCTGCCCAGCTCCAGGCTGTGGCGAATGCCCAGGGTGAGGCCTTGCCTGGTGTCAAGAAAAAGGTCAAGGGCAACCCCAGTGCTTTGTCTAAAGCAGGAATTGGGCCAGATTTAGCAGGTTCTGCCCAACCTCAGGTTGTGGCCAATTCCCAGGGTGAAGTCTTGCCTGGGACTAAGAACAAGGTCAGGGGAAATTCCAATATTGCGTCTAAGACAGGGGCTGGCCCAAGTACAGTGGGCTCTGCCCAGCTCCAGGCTGTGGCCACTTCCCAGTGTGAAGCCTTGCCTGGTGTGAAGAATCCTAATGCTGTGTCTAGGGTAGAGGGCAGAGCAGATACAACAAGCTTTGCCAAGCTTCAGGATGAGTCCAAGGGTGAAGCCTTGCCTGGTGCCAGGAGTAAGTTTCCATGTAATCTTAGTGCTTTGTCTAAAGCAGATACTGGGCCAGATACGGTGGGCTCTGTGCAGCCGCAAGATGTGACCAGTTCTCAGGGTGAAGACTCATCTGGTACTAAGAATAAGGTCAAGGGCAATCCCAGTGCTGTGTGTAAGGGAGAGACCAGGGCAGATGCAGTGGGTTCTGCCGAGCTCCAAGTTGTGACCAGTTCCCAGGGTGAAGCCTTGTCTGGTAATAAGAGTAAGGTCAAGGGCAATTCCAAAGTTCTATCTAAGGCAGAGGCCAGGGCAGATATGACGAGCTCTGCTTGGCCTCAGGCTGTGGCCACTTCCCAGGGTGAAGTTTTTTCTGGTACTAAGAATGTCCGCGGCAATCCCAATGCTGTGTCGAAGGCAGAGGTTGGGGCAGATACAGTGGGCCCTGCCCAGCCTCAAACAGATACAATAGGCTCCCCCCAGCCCCTGGCTGTGGCCAATTCCCAGGGTGAAGTCTTAACTGGCACTAAGAATAAGGTCTGGGGCACTCTCAGTGCTGCATCTAAAACAGGGATTGGGCCAGATACAGTGGGTTTTGCCCAGCCCCAGGCTGTGGCCAGTTCCCAGAGTGAAGCCTTGCCTAGTGTCAAGAATAAGGTCAGAAGCAATCCCAATGCTGTGTCTAAGGTAGAGGCCAGAACAGATACAACAAGTTTTGCCCAGCCTCATGCTGTGTCTAATTCCCAAGGTGAAACTTTGTCTGCTGCCAGGAGTAAGGTCCAGGGCAATCCCAGTGCTATGTCTAAGGCAGGCACTGGGCCAGATATAATGTGTTCAGCTCAGCCTCAAACAGATAAAACAGGCACTGCCCAACCCCAGGCCATGTCTAATTCCCAAGGTGAAAACTTGCTTGGTGCCAGAAATAAGATCAGGGACAATCTCAATGTGGTATTTAAGGCAAGGGATAGGCAAGATACAGTAGGTTCTCTTTCACCCCAGGCCATGGCCATTTCTCAGGGTGAGGCCCTCCTTGGCGCCAGAAGTAAGGTCAGGGAAAATACCAATGCTGAGTCTAGGGTGGAGGCTGGGGCACATATGATGGGCTCTGGCCAGCCTCAGTCTGCAGCGCATTTCCAGAGTAAGATCTTGCCTGAGACAAGGGACAAGGCTATACCCAAGTCTGAGGCAGAAGCCACAGGAGATGAGGGTTATGCAAAGCCCAAGTCTGAGGCCATGCTCGCTTCTGAGAGTGGGAGTGGGACAGGTACTCAGACCTGCAGTACGACTCGGCCTAGGGTCCATGACTATTACTGGAATGGGATTGGTATTGAGGATTGGATTGCTTCTGAGCGATGGATCAAATTTAGGTTTCAGGCCAGGGATGGATACTGGGAGAATAGTGTGTCCTGGGCTGATGATGAGAATGAAGCCAGTATTGAGTCCTGGAGTGGAGCTAGTCCTAAGTCTGATATTAGGTCCTGGGCTGGAGCTAAGGCTGAGAATGAAGTTGGTTTTCCATCCTGGGCTGCAGCTGGGGACCAGGCCTGTGGGGGGCTCTGGGGTGGGAGTCAGGCCAGTGGGGGTTCTTTGTCAGAGGCTGGGGACATGGCCATTGGAGCATCCTGGATTGGGGCTGAGAACCAGGCCAGTGGGGGTTTTTGGGCTAGCACTGGGAACCAGGCTATTGGGGGGTCCTGGGCTGGAGGTCAGGCCAGTAGGGTGTCCTGGGCTGGGGAAGATGCCATTGGAGGGTCCTGGACTGGAGCTGAGGAACAGGCCAGTGGAAGGTCCCAGGATGGTGCTGGAATTCAAGCTAATGGAGGGTCCTGGGCTGAAGCTAAAGCTGGGGATGTGGCTAATATTGGGTATTGGCCTGGGGATATGGACCAGGCTAGTGGAGGGTACTGGGTTGGGATTGGTGGTCTGTCTGGTGGATCCAAGCCTAGATTTGAGGATCAGGCCAGTGAAAATGTGACCTGGGCTGACACTGCAGACCAAGCTAGAGGAGGCTCCAGGCTGAGACCTACGGACCAGTCGGGTGGTGAGTCCTGGGCTAGGGCTGGGGAACAGGCCAGCAAAGGTTTTAAACCAGGGTTTGTGGACCAGTCTAGTGTTGGGTCCTGGACTAGCATTGGGAATCAGGCCAGTGGAGGATTCTTGGTTGGGACTATGGAGCAGGCCAGTGATGATGGTTCCTGGGCTGGGACTAGTGATCAGTCTGGTGGTGAGTCCAAGCCAAGATTTGAGGATCTGGCAAATGTAGAAGCATCTTTAGCTAGGGTTGGTGGCCAGGCTGATGGAGGGCCTAGGTTGGGGCCTGAGGACCAGTCCAGTGGAAGGTCCTGGGGTGACTCTGGGGACCAAGCCAGTGGAGGGTTCTTGGTTGGGGCCATGGACCTGGCCAATGGAGGGACCTGGGCTGTACCTGGGGATCAGGCTGGTGGTGGGACAAAACCTAGATTTGAAGAGCAGGCAAGTGGAAGAGGGTCTTGGGCTGACAATGGGGGTCAGGCTGGTGGAGGGTCTAGGCTGAGTCCCAGGGACCAGTCCATTGCAGATTCCTGGGCTGGCACTGGGGACCAGGCCAGTGAAGAATGTAGATCAGGGCCTGAGGACCAGTCCAGTGGATGGTTCTGTGCTTGCAGTGAGAGTCAGTCTAATGCAAGTGGGTCCTGGGGTGGGTCTGGTGGCCAGGCTATTGGAGGATCTAGACTAGGGCCCATGGTCCCATCCAGTGGTGGGTCCTGGGCTGATACTGGAAGTTGGGTCAGTGGAAGGTCTTGGGGAGGGACTGGAGATCAAGCTAGTAGCTGTCCCAAACCTGGATTTGAGGATCAAACCAGTAAAGGAAGGTTCTGGTTTGGTGTTGAAGACCAGGTTGTTGGAGGGTCTAATCCAGGGCCTGCAAACCAGTCTAGTGGTGGGTCCTGGACTGGCACTGGGAGTCAGGTCAGTGGAAGGCCTTGGGCTGGGGCTGGGATTCAGGCCGATAGCTGTTCCAAACCTGGATTTGAGGACCCAGCAGGTAGAGAAGGCTCCCAGGCTGGCATTGGGGACCAGGCTAGTGGAAAATTGTGGGCTGGGTCTAGGCCTCATAATGAAGCCTGTAAAAGATCTAGGTTGGGGCTTGAGGACCAGGCAAGTGGAGGGACCCGGGCTAGGGCTGGTGACCAGCCCAGTGGAAGACCCCAGATCAGTGCTGAGATGGAGGCCAACGAAAGATCCTGGTTTAGGACAGGGGGTGAGACTAGTACAGGGTCTTGCTTCAGGAGAGGGGAAGAGGCTGGTATTGTATCCAAACCTGGAGATAAAAATGAAGCCAATATTGAATCCCGATCAGGGGCTAAAGAAGAGGTCATCCTTAGTTCCAGATTTGGCGCTGAGGATAAGGCCAGTATTGGGTCCTGGATCAGCTCTGAAGAGGCAGCCTGTATGGATTCCTTTGTGGGGGCTGAGGCTGGGGCTGAGGCAGAGGTCAGGAAGGAGTCTTGGCTCTGGGATGGAGATGCAGCCACTACAGGCTCTAGGCTTGGGGCTGAGGAAGAGGCTTGCATGGAGTCGTGGATTTTGGCTGAGGATGTAGATGAGGATGAGCTAAGTAGAGCGTCTAGCCCTGATATTGAGGAAATCAGTTTAAGGTCCTTGTTTTGGGCTGACAATGAGAGGAGTAATGAGTTCAGACCCAAGAGGAAGAGAAATGTCAATTTTGAGTGTGGAGCTGGAGATAAGGCCAATGCCAAGGGTAAGCTTGAGGCACCAACTGCTGGTGGAGTTGATGAAAGGTCTTGGTTCTGGGATGGTAATGAAAACAGTAGTGAGGACAAATCTGCACCTAAGACTAAAGCCAAAAAGTCAGCTGAGTCAAGAGGCACATATCCATCCATGGTCCCTGGTGCAGGAATGGGGTCATGGGCAGGAGCCATGATCTGGACAGAAATGGAATTTCCATACCAAAATAAGTCCAGCTTTCCACCTGAGGATGAGCTCAGAAAGCAGATCAGGTATGAGGAGAAAACTCAGCCCTGGACCTGTCGCTGTAAACGCGAAGCAAATATGGATCCACGAGAGCTTGAAAAACTCATTTGCATGATTGAGATGACTGAAGATCCTTCTATTCATGAAATAGCTAATAATGCTCTTTATAACAGTCCTGAATATCCCTTTTCCCATGAAGTCATTCGTAATGCAGGTAGAATCTCAATTATTGAAAGTTTGCTCAATAATCCCTATCCCAGTGTTAGGCAGAAGGCTTTAAATGCACTGAATAACATCTCAGTGGCTGCTGAAAATCATAGGAAGGTGAAAACATACTTAAACCAAGTTTGTGAAGACACAGTCACCTATCCCTTGAATTCAAATGTACAGCTGGCTGGACTAAGACTGATAAAGCATTTGACTATTATTAGTGAATATCAGCATATGGTTACAAATTATATTTCAGAATTTCTTCGTTTGTTAACTGTGGGAAGTGGAGAAACAAAAGACCATATTTTGGGAATGCTTTTGAATTTCTCTAAAAATCCGTCTATGACAAAAGACTTACTCATTGCCAATGCACCAACATCACTGATTAATATCTTTAGCAAGAAAGAGACAAAAGAGAATATTCTTAATGCTCTTTCACTATTTGAAAATATAAATTACCATTTTAAAAGAAGGGCAAAAGTATTTACCCAGGACAAGTTCAGTAAAAATTCCCTTTACTTCATATTCCAACGACCTAAAGCTTGTGCCAAGAAGCTCCGAGTCTTAGCAGCAGAGTACAGTGACCCTGAGGTGAAAGAAAGAGTTGAGCTATTATTAAGTAAACTCTGATTAATTGTATGTTCCCAAACAAATCTGAGTAATATTTTGGTTTTGCGGTCTGGAAGTAATGCACATTGTAAATTGCATTACAACTTTGAAACTGATATTACTTGTGATGGTCTGTAGCTGGATCACTTTATGGACATGAAATGTACTGAAAATACATGTGTTGACTATTACCTTGTCTGGATTGAGATATTTTTAGTATGCTTCATGAGCAGAAACTGACCTGATTCTTCATGAGTAAGGTAATTTTTGGTCCTTTGTGTGGACTTGTGTTTCTACATTTGAGACTATTTTTATGTTATCAATAAAGTTGTGTGTTTTAAGCAGAAAAAAAGAGACACATCTTTGTCCTTGAGTTTATGATCTATTTGGAAAGGCAAGATGTATGGAAACAAAAACATACTAACAAAACTGCAAGCCTCTGTCCAAATCCTTCCTGTCGGTGCAGAAATGTCTTCAGGCAGCAGTGCTCAGGCAAAGTTGTGCAGAGGAGGGGGATGTTTAAATAAGCTGGGCTTGAAGGATAGGATAAAAATGGGGTGGGAGAGCATTGGAGGAGGGTGGAGTGGTGGGAAGAAAGGCATGGAGGTGGGAATCCCAATCCAGAGAGGAGGCTGGCCTGCCTGAAGTTCCAAGTGCGGGGAGAGGAATGACGGGAAATGTAATCCATCAGTCTGGGAGAACCCCTTCATGCAGGATCCCTGATTGCTAAACCTGGGTATTTGAATGTTACTCCTTCCACCCCTGGAAGGCCCCAAAGCCTTCTGTGCCCAGAGGAATGAAAACGAAAGGAAAAGGATGTAACTTATTTGTGTGCAGGTTGGGTCAGATTTGGGGTGGGGAAAGGAGTGGCCACTGGAGATTGGAACACCAGTTAGGAAGTCACTGCCATGGTCCAGGCATGAGATGATAGAAGTGTGAGACTTCACTACTGGCCACAGGAATGGCAAGGGGAGGAAGGAAGTGAGAGACTCTTAGAACAAAGAAGTGATGGAACATATCTTGAGGGCATACAGAGAGGAACAATTTTATTTTAGGATCCTGGTAGCACTTCATTGGAAAACACTCTCTTTCTTGGCCAAATCTGGTGTTTATGTCAGTAAATACATTAGTTATTTTTTGAAATAATAAGAAAGTATAATAGAAGAAAGAACAATATTTAGTGCTTCTATCAGGTTTCATTTAGAAGGTTGACTAAGGCAGGGTCTTTATAGGATCATTGAGAGTGGTATTGGCATCAATACTGTAGAAGAACCACCTCTCTCCCACCCTAGAGTGTGGTGAGGGTGTGGTGGGAGGGCCGCTCTCAAACTGGGCTGGTAGGAGCATACATCCGTACAAGGTCCATTTGGGTACATGTTTCAGAAGTCTTTAAGATGTGTGTGCCCTTTGAGCCAGTAATCCCACTTGTAGAAATTTATCTATAGAAAACGATCAAATAATTGGCTTGTACAAAGCTGTGCGTCTTCATAGTGTTTGAAGAGTGAAAACATGTGAATGACCCAAGGGCCTCAAAATAGGCACTTGGCTAGACAAATTAGGGTGTGTCTACATATTGAAACATTTTGTAGCAATTGAAAATGGTGATAGGCATCTACATTTATTTACTTGGAAACAAATTAGCATATAATCTTAAGTGGGGGAAAATAGGCTACAAGAGCACATGCTACACTTTTTATAAAGAAAAAGTATATATATTCAACTATCTCATATATAATCTTTGGTGTATACTCTGAGAATGTTAGTAGTGTCCTATGGGTGTTAGGTTAATGGGTAATTTTACCTGTTTTTTACTCACTTGTATTTTCTGATTTTTATACAATACACAACAGGAGTTTTTGCATAATTTACCAAAGGAAGTGGATGGATTTGGGCTAAGCAGACCTGTCAGTAGCATTTCAGGGAACCAGAGCAAAAGTATAAATAAATAGAGGCTCACATACTGGTGTCTAGCTATTTGGAAGGCATAAATTAAAATTTTAGTTAATAAATAAATATTTAAATAAAATTGTAAATATACATGTATATGTTTGACAATTTAAATCCTATTCACCATTTTATTTATTTATTTATTTTTATTGGTGGGTTCAGAAGTCATTTTTTTTCTTTTTTATAAACATATATTTTTATCCCCAGGGGTACAGATCTGTGAATCGCCAGGTTGACATACTTCACAGCACTCACCATAGCACATACCCTCCCCAATTTCCATAACCTCACCCCCCGTCTCCCAACCCCTCTCCCCCCATCAACCCTCAGTTTGTTTTATGAGATTAAGAGTCACTTATGGTTTGTCTCCCTCCCAATCCCATATTGTTTCATTTACTCTTCTCCTACCCCCTTAACCACCCATGTTGCATCTCCTCTCCCTCATATCAGGGAGATCATGTGATACTTGTCTTTCTCCGATTGACTTATTTCGCTAAGCATGATACGCTCTAGTTCCATCCACGTTGTCGCAAATGGCAAGCTTTCATTTCTTTTGATGGCTTCATAGTATTCCATTGTGTACATATACCACATCTTCTTTATCCATGCATCTGTTGGTGGACATCTAGGTTTTTTCCATAGTTTGGTTATTGTAGACATTGTTGCTATAAACATTTGGGTGCACGTGCTGCTTCAGATCACTACGTTTGTATCTTTAGGGTAAATACCCAGTAGTGCAATTGCTGGGTCATAGGGTAATTCTATTTTCAACATTTTGAGGAACCTCCATGCTGTTTTCCAGAGTGGTTGCACCAGCTTGCATTCCCACCAACAGTGTAGGAGGGTTCCCCTTTCTCCACATCCTCGCCAGCATCTGTCATTTCCTGACTTGTTAATTTTAGCCATTCTGACTGGTGTGAGATGGTATCTCATTGTGGTTTTGATTTGTATTTCCCCGATGCCGAGTGATATGGAGCACTTTTTCATGTGTCTGTTGGCCATCTGGATGTCTTCTTTTGCAGAAATGTCTGTTCATGTCTTCTGCCCATTTCTTGATTGGATTATTTGTTCTTTGGGTGTTGAGTTTGCTAAGTTCCTTATAGATTTTGGACACTAGCCCTTTATCTGATATGTTGTTTGCAAATATCTTCTCCCATTCTGTCAGTTGTCTTTTGGTTTTGTTAACTGTTTCCTTTGATGTGCAAAAGCTTTTGATCTTGATAAAATCCCAATAGTTCATTTTTGCCCTTGCTTCCCTTGCCTTTGGCGATGTTCCTAGGAAGATGTGGCTGCGGCTGAGGTCGAAGAGGTTGCTACCTGTGTTCTCCTCAAGGATTTTGATGGATTCCTTTCTCATATTGAGGTCCTTCATCCATTCTGAGTCTATTTTCGTGTGTGGTGTAAGGAAATGATCCAATTTCATTTTTCTGCATGTGGCTGTCCAATTTTCCCAACACCATTTATTAAAGAGGCTGTCTTTTTTCCATTGGACATTCTTTCCTGCTTTGTCAAAGATTAGTTGACCATAGAGTTGAGGGTCTATTTCTGGGCTCTCTATTCTGTTCCATTGATCTATGTGTCTGTTTTTGTGCCAGTACCATGCTGTCTTGATGATGACAGCTTTGTAATAGAGCTTGAAGTCTGGAATTGTGATGCCACCAACTTTGGCTTTCTTTTTCAATGTTCCTTTGGCTATTCGAGGTCTTTTCTGGTTCCATATAAATTTTAGGATTATTTGTTCCATTTCTTTGAAAAAAATGGATGGTACTTTGATAGGAATTGCATTAAATGTGTAGATTGCTTTAGGTAGCATAGACATTTTCACAATATTTATTCTTCCAATCCAGGAGCATGGAACATTTTTTCATTTCTTTGTGTCTTCCTCTATTTCTTTCACAAGTACCTTATAGTTTTCTGAGTATAGATTCTTAGCCTCTTTGATTAGGTTTATTCCTAGGTATCTTACGGTTTTGGGTGCAATTGTAAATGGGACTGACTCCTTAATTTCTCTTTCTTCTTTCTTGTTGTTGGTGTAGAGGAATGCAACTGATTTCTGTGCATTGATTATATATCCTGACACTTTACTGAATTCCTGTACAAGTTCTAGCAGTTTTGGAGTGGAGTCTTTTGGGTTTTCCACATATAGTGTCATATCATCTGCGAAGAGTGATAGTTTGACTTCTTCTTTGCTGATTTGGATGCCTTTAATTTCCTTTTGTTGTCTGATTGCTGAGGCTAGGACTTCTAGTACTATGTTGAATAGCAGTCGTGATAATGGACATCCCTGTCGTGTTCCTGACCTTATCGGAAAGCTTTCAGTTTTTCTCCATTGAGAATGATATTTGCGGTGAGTTTTTCATAGATGGCTTTGATAATATTGAGGTATGTGCCCTCTATCCCTACACTTTGAAGAGTTTTGATCAGAAAGGGGTGCTGTACTTTGTCAGATGCTTTTTCAGCATCTATGGAGAGTATCATATGGTTCTTGTTCTTTCTGTTATTAATGTGTTGTATCACATTGATTGATTTGCGGATGTTGAACCAACCTTGCAGCCCTGGAATAAATCCCACTTGGTCGTGGTGAATAATCCTTTTAATGTACTGTTGAATCCTATTGGCTAGTATTTTGGTGAAAATTTTTGCATCTGTGTTCATCAAGGATATTGGTCTGTAGTTCTCTTTTTTGATGGGATCCTTGTCTGGTTTTGGGATCAAGGTGATGCTGGCCTCATAAAATGACTTTGGAAGTTTTCCTTCCCTTTCTATTTTTTGGAACGGTTTCAGGAGAATAGGAATTAGTTCTTCTTTAAATGTTTGGTAGAATTCCCCCGGGAAGCCATCTGGCCCTGGTCTTTTGTTTGTTTGGAGATTTTTGATGACTGTTTCAGTCTCCTTACTGGTTATGGGTCTGTTCAGGCTTTCTATTTCTTCCTGCTTCAGTTGTGGTAGTTTATATGTCTCTAGGAATGCATCCATTTCTTCCAGATTGTCAAATTTGTTGGCGTAGAGTTGCTCATAGTATGTTTTATAATTGTCTGTATTTCTTTGGTGTTAGTTGTGATCTCTCCTCTTTCATTCATGATTTTATTTATTTGGGTCCTTTCTCTTTTCTTTTTGATAAGTCTGGCCAGGGGTTTATCAATCTTATTAATTCTTTCAAAGAACCAGCTCCTAGTTTCATTGATTTGTTCTATTGTTTTTTTGGTTTCTATTTCATTGATTTCTGCTCTGATCTTTATGATTTCTCTTCTCCTGCTGAGTTTAGGGTTTCTTTCTTGTTCTTTCTCCAGCTCCTTTAGGTGTAGGCTTAGGTTGTGTACCTGAGACCTTTCTTGTTTCTTGAGAAAGGCTTGTACCGCTATATATTTTCCTCTCAGGACTGCCTTTGTTGTGTCCCACAGATTTTGAACCGTTGTGTTTTCATTATCATTTGTTCTCATGAATTTTTTCAATTCTTCTTTAATTTCCTGGTTGACCCATTCATTCTTTAGAAGGATGCTGTTTAGTCTCCATGTATTTGTGCTCTTTCCAAATTTCCTCTTGTGATTGAGTTCTAGCTTCAGAGCATTGTGGTCTGAAAATATGCAGGGAATGATCCCAATCTTTTGATACCGGTTGAGACCTGATTTAGGACCGAGGATGTGATCTATTCTGGAGAATGTTCCATGTGCACTAGAGAAGAATGTGTATTCTGTTGCTTTGGGATGAAATGTTCTGAATATATCTGTGATGTCCATCTGGTCCAGTGTGTCATTTAAGGCCTTTATTTCCTTGTTGATCTTTTGCTTGGACGATCTGTCCATTTCAGTGAGGGGAGTGTTAAAGTCCCCTATGATTATTGTATTATTGTTGATGTGTTTCTTTGATTTTGTTATTAATTGGTTTATATAGTTGGCTGCTCCCATGTTAGGGGCATAGATATTTAAAATTGTTAGATCTTCTTGTTGGACAGATCCTTTGAGTATGATATAGTGTCCTTCCTCATCTCTTATTATAGTCTTTGGCTTAAAATCTAATTGATCTGATATAAGGATTGCCACTCCTGCTTTCTTCTGATGTCCATTAGCATGGTAAATTCTTTTCCACCCCCTCACTTTAAATCTGGAGGTGTCTTCGGGTTTCAAATGAGTTTCTTGTAGGCAACATATAGATGGGTTTTGTTTTTTTATCCATTCTGATACACTGTGTCTTTTGATTGGGGCATTTAGCCCATTAACTTTCAGGGTAACTATTGAGAGATATGAATTTAGTGCCATTGTATTGCCTGTAAGGTGACTGTTATTGTATATTGTCTCTGTTCCTTTCTGATCTACTACTTTTAGGGTCTCTCTTTGCTTAGAGGACCCCTTTCAATATTTCCTGTAAAGCTGGTTTGGTGTTTGCAAATTCTATTAGTTTTTGTTTGTCCTGGAAGCTTTTAATCTCTCCTTCTATTTTCAATGATAGCCTAGCTGGATATAGTATTCTTGGCTGCATGTTTTTCTCGTTCAGTGCTCTGAATATATCATGCCAGCTCTTTCTGGCCTGCCAGGTCTCTGTGGATGAGTCTGCTGCCAATCTAATATTTTTACCATTGTATGTTACAGACTTCTTTTCCCAGGCTGCTTTCAGGATTTTCTCTTTGTCACTAAGACTTGTAAATTTTACTATTAGGTGACGGGGTGTAGACCTATTCTTATTGATTTTGAGGGGGGTTCTCTGCACCTCCTGGATTTTGATGCTTGTTCCCTTTGCCATATTGGGGAAATTCTCTCCAATAATTCTCTCCAATATACCTTCTGCTCCCCTCTCTCTTTCTTCTTCTTCTGGAATCCCAATTATTCTAATGTTGTTTCGTCTTATGGTGTCACTTATCTCTCGAATTCTCCCCTCGTGGTCCAGTAGCTGTTTGTTCCTCTTTTGCTCAGCTTCTTTATTCTCTGTCATTTGGTCTTCTATATCGCTAATTCTTTCTTCTGCCTATTTATCCTAGCAGTGAGAGCCTCCATTTTTGATTGCACCTCATTAGTAGCTTTTTTGATTTCAACTTGGTTAGATTTTAGTTCTTTTATTTCTCCAGAAAGGGCTTTTATATCTCCCAAGAGGGTTTCTCTAATATCTTCCATGCCTTTTCCGAGCCCGGCTAGAACCTTTAGAATCATCATTCTGAACTCTAGATCTGACATATTACCAATGTCTGTATTGATTAGGTCTCTAGCCTTCGGTACTGCCTCTTGTTCTTTTCTTTGTGGTGAATTTTTCCGCCTTGTTATTTTGTCCAGATAAGAGTATATGAATGAGCAAGTAAAATACTAAAAGGGTGGGAACAACCCCAGGAAAATATGCTTTAACCAAATCAGAAGAGATCCCAAATTGCGAGGGGGGAGAAAGGGGATAAAAAGAGGTTCAGAAAGAAAAAAAAAAGAAAAAAAAACAATTAAGAAAATGAATAAAGAAAAAATATAAAAAAGAAAAAATATATATATTATACTAGTCAAAAACGTTAAAAAAGAAAAGGGTAAAAGTTAAAACAAATAGCAGAAAAAGAGAAAAATAATGAAAAAGAAAAAAAAAGTTAAATTAACTGCAAGTCTAAAGAATCATGGGGAGGAAGCCAATAGTTCCGTGCTTTGCTTTCTCCTCCTCTGGAATTCCGCTGCTCTCCTTGGTATTGAAACTGCACTCCTTGTTAGGTGAACTTGGTCCTGGCTGGGTTTCTTGTTGATCTTCTGGGGGAGGGGCCTGTTGTAGTGATTCTCAAGTGTCTTTGCCCCAGGCGGAGTTGCACCGCCCTTACCAGGGGCCGGGCTGAGTAATCCGCTCGGGTTTGCTTTCGGGAGCTTTTGTTCCCTGAGCGCTTTCCGTAGAGTTCCGGAGGACGGGAATGAAGATGGCAGCCTCCCAGTCTCCGGCCCAGAGGAGCCGAGAGCCCGGGAACCCACTCCTCAGTGCGCCCTCAGAGAATAGCGCCCAATTACTCCCGTCACGCTGGCCTCCGGCCGCGCTCTGAGCTGACCAAGCCTGCGACCGGTTCAAGGTAACCCGAGCTGAGAGCTCACTCCTCGGCTCCGTCTCTGTAGCCGGCTTCCCCGTTCTAATACCTGTAAGCTCCGTGACACTGAGACACCCCCAATCCTTCTGTGACCCTGCGGGACCTGAGGCGACGCTGACCCCGCATGGGCTTCACCCCGGTTAAGCCTCTGGAGCGATGTCCCTTAGCAGAACAGACTTTTAAAAGTCCTGATTTTGTGCTCCGTTGCTCCGCCGCTTGCCGGGAGCCAGCCCCTTGCCCCGCGGTCTATCTTCCCGTCGCTTTGGATTCACTTCTCTGCCAGTCCTACCTTTCAGAAAGTGGTTGATTTTCTGTTTCTAGAATTGCTGTTCTTCTTCTCTTTGATCTCCTCTTGGATTTGTAGGTGTTTGCAATCTTTAGATACGCTATCTAGCTGATCTCCCGCAACCTGAAGTAGTCTCAGCCTGCTACTTCTCCGCCATCTTGACTCCTCCCCCCCATTCACCATTTTAAAAGTAAAACTGTTGTCAATTCTATTGTTCAATGGCTACTAAATTTCTAGTGGAAAAAATGATGTCATGCTTGTGGTAGATTCTGCAATCTGATGCCCTAATCCTCCTTCAGGAACAAAAAGGTTATTATTTAGTTGCTAGGAGTGCTGCCAACAGACAGCCCTCAGCTGTCATCCCTTTTCAGGAATTGCCTCAACTGGAAAGTCACCTCCACGAAGGTCATGACTTCTTCCTGGGGTACTTCCATCCAATGGCTGATTACCATGGCCTTCTTGCCACAAAAGGGACAGCTTAACTTCTCCCTCTGTCCAATCCTGCTTCCTTCTCTTCCCTTCCACAGATTTTGATCTCAAGAGCACTCCCTAATAAAAGACCTTCATGCTGAATTCTGAGTCCGCTCTCCAGGAAGCCAACCTACAACAGTTGGTATGAGGAGTAGTTCAGGAAAGCACACACTGTGGTGAAATTTTGGAGATGAATCACCTGCTGCCCAGCTGGCAATGAGGACCCCATTGCTGATGGTAGGTGGAATAGAGAAGCATCTGGATCAAGTGACAGAGGAATTATTAGAGCTTTCACTGACGGCGAACTGGGATGGCACTGGTGGAAGGGAATGCATTAGCTGGTTCTATATACCAGAATTTTGAGAAATATTAACTATAAGGAAGTCCAGAAAATTGGATAGCTATTTCTATGCCTGACTTCTAGAAAAAAATAATGAAAAGCCAAATTAAATTAGTCAACAATTAAATGCTATATGTGAAAGCCAGAGGATTTCATTCATAGCATATAAAGAGGCCCTCATCTTTCCCAGGTAGAGGGTAGAGAAATCTGAGGTCCAGGCCCAGTACTTACTGAAAGCAAGCTTCGAAGAAAGTTAAAATCCCAACTAAGAAAAGTGCTATGCCAAGATCAGGGCCCTGGTTAGGAAGGAATGGGACCCTGACACATGGGATGGGGACTTCTGGATTGACATCCCTAAAAATCTTATATCCTCAGATTTTCCTGGAGACCTTGAGCATTCAGAAGTGTCCCACTCCTTCCTATTAAGGCCTAGTGCTTCACCTTGTTTGATCCTGTAAAACCCTTTCTCCTGTACGATAATATGCATTTCCCTCAGAATCTGCCCCACTTCTCATCTTGGCCCCTGGGCCTATATATAAAGTTAAGTCACAGCGTGACTTCACTGGGGTTGTCCTGGGCCTAAGAAGGAAGGAAAGGGACTACCCCAGGAAGAAGCTATAGGACCTAGCCAGTGTGTACTAGCAGGTACTGAGGGGGAAGCATGGACTGAATTCTGAGGGCCTTGATCAGGGGAGCTAGAATATAAAATTGAATAAGGGAAAATTAATTCTTTTGTGAGTTCTCTCCCAAAATACAGTATTTAACACCCTGGGAAGGACCCCAGGAGATCATGTGAACTCAACACTAGAACAGCTTCTCAGAGTGCAGGAAAAAAAAAAAAGAATTAAGAGAAGTATAAATGCCCAAGTTGTCATAACAGAGGGAAGAGAAAGGATTAAAGGCTCAGGAAAGTGGGAGTGATAGAATAAATATATTATGTATGTCCAGAAAATCCTCTGGAAGACTGTATTCTGCAGGAGGACCCCAAAGGCACACTATTTACTAAAGCTATAAGGAAGGCACTGGTGAGAGGAATGGCAGCATTGCTAAGAAGTTCAGAGTAGGAGAGGATGTTAGAGAATGGGGATCACTGATAGAAATGGTGATGGCCTGAAACAATAGAGGCAGGATGACTGCACATAACCATCACAAGTCTGGTGGATGCAAATACCATAATGCACTATAGGGTCAGAGTGATAGGTGGGGGCAAAGGGGGTTGATCCTCAGAGAGCTGTGGGGATGGTTAATAGAATACAGTGCTCCTGGTGAATAGATGGTTAAGAGGTAGTTAGTAGACTACATGGTCAATATAACACAGTGCCCTGGGGAAAATAAGAAGCCAAGAGTCTGTACTCAACATGAACCACCAAAAGAAATAAAAGATGGTCAGGAGACTGAAGAATGGTGCCTCAGCGAAAAGTCACAATTCCTTGCTCAGCTTCTGATCCTAAGTTGGTTTTTGAACCAGGGTGCACTG
Source organism: Lontra canadensis (assembly GCF_010015895.1). Classification (NCBI taxonomy): domain Eukaryota; kingdom Metazoa; phylum Chordata; class Mammalia; order Carnivora; family Mustelidae; genus Lontra; species Lontra canadensis. The sequence continues at coordinate 606,184 of NW_022631071.1, read as the reverse complement.
CTTGAAGGAGAGGCTGGGGTGACTTGGAAGAAGAACCCTATAACATACTTGTAGTCATGATTTCTCTAGTCCTTCTATTTATGCATGTAACCTTATGCAGGGGAAAGAATACCCAAACATTTTGAGGACCAATGGACACTGGTTATGAGTTGATATACCCAGTATACCCAGAGATCTAAAATGTCATTTTGTCCCCCTTCTTAGATTAAGGGCAGACAGGAGCCTGGTATTTAATGGACTCCTGGCCTGTGCTGGGTTCACAGTGGATCCACTGGGTCCACAAACCTACCTGATGGCTATATTCCTGATCTCTGAATGTATAATTGAATAGATATTTTGGTATTTCCTACACTGGTTTCCTGACCTGTGGAGTCAGAGCTCTTTGTAGATGAAAAGCAGAAGTTTCTGAAACTGCCCTCACCCTCCCTGGCCAGGATAATAAATGAAAGCATATAGCATCTTGGGGAGGATGGCAGAAGCGAGTGCCACCTTTGAAGACCTAAGGGATGCTGGGATGTGGTCCCCATCATATCTACATTTAATGCACCAGTTTGGGCCCATAAAATGTAGGCAGAGCCTGGTAGATGACAGACACTGCAAACTCAACCAAGTAGTGATACAAGTGCAGCCACTGTGTCAGATATAATATCTTTGCTAAAGCAGAATAACATGACCTTAGATACCTAGTAATTAGCTATTGATTTGGAAAATGTAGTTTTCTATCCCTGTCAGAATAAAACATCAGAAAAAGTTCATATTCATATAGAATAGATTACAGTATACATTTATAGTTTTTCCTCAAAGGTCTACTAATTCTCCTGTCCTCTGTCCTATTATAGTCTGGAGATATCTGGACCATTTGCATACAATACTACTAGTCCACTATGTTGATGACATCATGCTCATTGGACCAAAATGAATAAGAAGTGGCTAGCATGTTGGAGGCCTTGGTGAGGCATATGTACACCCCATTATAGGAGATAAGCCCTACAAATATCATGGGCTGGCTACATTAAGTGCAGGTTTTTGAGGTTGAATAACCCAGGGGTCATGCCAGGAGATCACCTCCTAAATTAAAGGACAAATTATTGCATACATTATTTCCCACAAAGTAGGAAACTCAACATCTGGCAAGCTTCTTCAGATTCTGGAAAAAGCACATTTCACACCTGGAATTACTGTTTCTACCCATATACTGGGTGACACAAAAAGCTGCCAGCTTTGAGTGGAGCCTAGAGCAAGAGAAGGTCCCATAGCAGGTCCAGGCTGTGGTTTCAAGTAGTCCTGTCACTTGCTCCATACAATGGAGAGGCCCTATGGCATTAGAGGTATCTGTGTTGGCAAAAGATGCCACAGGAAGTTTTTGATAAGCCCCAGTGGGGAGGTCAGAACTTAGTCCAGAATTTAGGTTCTGGAGCAAACCGTGCCATGTATAGTGGAAAATTATGTATCTTAAAAACAGCTCCTCACATGCTACTGCATCCTGATAGAGAAGGAATGCCTGGCCATAGGACATCAAGCTAAAACTTGTCCATCATGAACTGAATGCTATCAGATCCACCAAGGTGTAAGGGTGGGCAGGCCCAGCAACAAGATGGAAGTTTTACACACAGGATCAAGCACAAGCAGGACTGGAGAATACAAGCACCTACACAGTCAGCAAGAGCAGATCCTCCATGATAGCAGATCCTCCACTAATGCACTAGCATCATTCATTCACCATACACCTGTGGCCCCTTGGGAGATCTCTCTTTTTTTTTTTAAGATTTTATTTATTCATTTGAGAGAGAGCAAGAGAGAGAGCGTGAGCGCACAAGTGGGGTGAGGGGTGAGGGGCAGAGGGAGAAGCAGACTCCCCGCTGAGCGGGGAGCCTGATGTTGGGCTCCAGGATCATGATCTGAGTTGAAGGCAGACGCTTAACCAACTGAGCCACCCAGCAAGTATAGCAACACCAGCATGAGAAAGACATGGTGATGAGGAATGAGGGTCTGGGTCATACCACCAGGCAAACCACCAAGACCTTAAGACTGATGGAGATCTGTAATTGTCAGTGGAAGAGGAAGATGATTATCTGCAGCTTTGAGACCAGCTGCAGTATTGAGGGTTGTAGTTTGTCCTAAGTTTCTCCTAGGAAGAGAGAGACCCATCAGACTCCTGGAAGAGCTGATCCCAGAACATAGTGAAATGGATGTGGGAGGCTCAAGGGGTGGACTGTGGTGGATACTGCAATACCTTTCCCAGAGCTCCCTTTAACAATTAAGGCCTTATTACTTCAGTTGTTAGGAATGCTGCCGTCAGAGAGTCCTTGGCTGCCAGCCTTCTTACAGGATTGCATTCACTGAGAGTTATCTTGTTTCAGATCACATCCCATTCTCAGGATGACCCACATCCAGTGACTCATTTATGCTGTGTACAAAGGCCTGGCCATCTTGCCTCTAACTGAGATAGTTTTGGAGTTTCATTCTGTCTTCATAATTCACTCTGAAATATGCTGAGGCATTCTGTCGATAGTGCACTAAAATTTGATTTCTCCCGTTTTTCATTTCTGCTGCTTTCCTCCCTTTCCTTCCATAAGTGTCGATCCCAGGAGCACTTCTCAATAAACGTTCTATACTCTAATCTTTGTCTCAGAATCTGCTTCCTGGAACATCCAATCTGTGACAATTCCTTAGACATGCTATATCTATCTGTCTGACTATCATATGTCTGTCTGTCTATCTAATCTATCCACCCTAAAATTAAGAGTAATACAGTTGTTTAATATTGTGAAATGTTCTTTAGCCTCTCTGTGCAACTGTTGCAAATACTGCACTAATTTTTTACCTCTGGAGCTGCAGACTGGGAAATAAAGACAGGCAAGAAAATGGGCACTACTGGGAAATGATAGTTTGTTAAACAAAAACCTATTGCATTCATGTATCTGAGAAGGCTTTGACAAGTTAGCTTGTTTTTTATCTTCCATAAGTGCTTCCACTGCTTGAATCTTCCCTGCCTTCTGAAATAATGTCTGTCTCTTGGGTCAGCAGTGGCACAATCCACAAATGGTCATGGCATTTGGATACAGTTGCCTTTTATTTAGAAGACAGAGGGAAACGATGTGGAGAAGCACGTTCCTGGAGACTGAACAGTACTAGTCAAAGTGCAGATGTTTGGGTTTATAAGTTGTACTGTGCCAACAAGGAGCACCAGATCCTGTGTGACACAGGCACCCATGTGTTATTTAATGTGTGTGTGTGTATGTGTGTGATATGCAGGACCCTTTAAAACATGGGATTTAAAGAGGACCCCTCATGCCCAATTCTAAGGGTAGGACTAAGGCTAGGATAGCAGTGGATGACATTTCTAGATAATTTGGAGAGTTAAGCAGCCTTATAAGCTAGTTCTGGGTTCCACTGTGGCCCCAGGTTCCAATTCTTAATCTAGTGTTGTAGCAGACTCACAGTCAGGGGTTGGATTAAGATTTTGGGTATAGTGGCCTTGCTGGGTCATGCAGGAGTTTAACACCACTTTTTGAAAATGAAAATGCAGTTCTTCTTCTCGGGCAAAAGGCCCATTTCTGGGAAACACATAAACTGATTGACCCTTAAAGCAGTGTAGTATAGGGGAGAGAGTGCAATCTGGAGTAGAGGATGAGGCAGCAAGGGTACTCCATTTCTCTTTCCATTTTATTTTTCAAACATGAAGGAGCAGATTTGAGAGGGAAAGGGAATGAATCTGGTTTAAACTATTTGATTTTGAGGTGCCTATGGGACTTTCAAGTGGGATGTTCAATGTTTATTTGAAAAGTGTGGATCTAGAGCTCAGAATCAAGGTCTGACTAAAAATATGTATTTTAGATGATAACTGAAACCAGCCAGGAAGGGAGTCAGGTAGCCCCAGCAAGGGGTACAGATCGAAAAACTGAGGACAGAAAGCTGAGAAAACTCAATACCTGTGGGACTTTGGCAGAAAGGAGTGCAGGGCTGCAGTGGAAGATGTGGTCTCTCATCAATATTTTACACGTATCTCTATATATTCTTTTTCTTCCCTTTTAAAAAATTGTGGCAAAGTACACAAAACATTTACCATCTTCACCATTTTTAAGTGTACGGTCCATTGACATTAAGCACATTCACAGTGTTGTGTAACCGTCAACCACCATCAATTTCCAGAACTCTTTCCATCTTTTCAAACTGAAATTCTGTATCCATTAAACACTAACTCCCTAATGATCCCCTCCTTCAGCCCTGGGCAACCGCCATTCTATCTTCTGTCTCTATGAATTTGACTACTCATGCATTTGACTACCTCATATAAGTGGAATCACACAATGCTTATCCTTTTGTGACAGGCTTATTTTATGTAGTGTAATGTCCTTGTATTAGTCTGCTTAAGCTGCTAGAGCAAAATACCACAGACTGGGTGGTTTAAAGAACAGAAACTTCCTTTCTAACAGTCCTGAAGGCTGATAAGTCCAAGATTAGGTGCTGAAATTTGGTTTCTGTGAGTTCTCTTCCTGGCTTGTAGATAGCCACCTTCTTGCTAAGACCTCACATGGCCTTTCCTTGGTGTGTGCACCTAAAGAGAGTGAGTGAACACTCTGGTACTTCTTCTTATAAGGACACTAATCCTATCAGATCAGGGACCCACTCTTTTTTTTTTTTTAAGAGTTTACTTATTTATCTGACAGAGAGAGAGAGAGCACAAGCAGGGAGAGCAGCAGAGGGAGAGGGAGAAGCAGACTCCCTGCTGAGCAAGGAGCCCAGGACCCTGGGATCATGACCTGAGCTGAAGACAGATGCCTAACTGATTGAGCAACCCAGGCGTCCCACAGGGACCCACTCTTATGACCTCATTTAACCTTAGTTACTTCCTTAGAGGCCCCGCCTCCATACACAGCCTATGTAAAATTCAACGGATGAATTTTGGCGAGACACGCACATTCTGTGCATAATAGTCCTCAAGTTTTCCGTGTTACATTATTTACACAGAATTGGAGTCCTATTCTATGTTTAGTTCCAGAACCTGGTTTTTTTAAAATGTAATTTTCATAGTTATTGCATACTGTAAAGCTTAGAGCAGCAACAAGAAAAATCCACTGGAAGTTTGCTTCATCCTTTCCCAGGCCAGGTTTCTGTTACTCAGAGACAATCACTTTGAAATCTTTTAACTCTTTCTTCTGACATCACCTTCATATTTCTAAATAACCTATTTGCACTTTTATTTCTTGATTTTTAATTTTTATACATCAGTTATGACTTCAGTTAAGGATTAAGTTATCTTATACCTCCCACTCCATATATAACCACACTTGTCCAACATTCTCCTAATATATGGTTGTTATATTGTGGTATTTCATTAAATCAATATTAAGTGTTTATGTCTATATAAATATTATTCAAAGCTGAATTATAAGAAGGAGTAACTGAGAACATAAAAGCCACCAGACAGTTTCGCTTCAAATCCTGGTTTTGTCACTTTAATAGCTGTGTGGTCTTAAGCAAATCTCTTAATCTCTCTCTGCCTCACTTTCCCTATATTTAGAATGAAAATAAAAATATCATTTTTTAAAAGATTTTTTATTTATTTCTTTTTGCCAGAGAGAGAGAGAGAGAGAGGACAAGCAGGGGGAGTGGCAGGCAGAGGGAGAAGCAGACGCCCCACTGAGCAGGGAACCCAATGTGAACTCGATTCCAGGACCCTGGGATCATGACCTGAGCCAAAGGCAGACACCCAGGAGACTGAGGCACCTAGGCACCCCAACAATATCTATTTTATAGGATTGCTGTGATAATTAAGTGATTAAGCACTCAACAGAACTTAGAAATTGGCATATATTACATATTATTGTTATTACTTGTATATATTTTTATTTCCCTTCAATTCTGTCTTTGCTTCATATATTTTGGGGCTTTGTCATTAGGTCTGTATACATTTATAATTTTCATAACTTCTTTGTAGTTTGACATTTTCATCATTATAAATGACCCGTCTTAGTCTTTAATAACAATGTGTGTCTTAGGGCCCAATTTTTCTGGTATTAATATTACCACTCCAAGTCCCTTTTGCTTACTGTTGCATGGTATAACTTTTTAATCCTTTGATTGTCAACCTATTTGTGTCTTTGATTCTGTATGTCTTTTGTAGGTAGCATAGATCACATTTAAAAAATCCATTCTGCAATCTCTGCTTTTAAATTGGAGTGTTTAGGGGGTGCTTGGCTGGCTCAGTCAGTGGAGCATGTGACTCTTCAGTGTGGGGTTATAAGTTGGAGCCCCACATTGGGTGTAGAGAGTACATAAAAATAAAATCTAAATAAATAAATAGGAGTGTTTAATACATTTATATTTAATGCAATCATTGATAAGGATAATTTATATCTGCTATTTTGCTCTTTGTTTTCTTTTACATTAACATTTTATTTTTAAATTTTAATTAATTAATTTAAATCAAATGAATTAACATATAGTGTATTATTAGTTCCAGAGGTAGAGTTCAGTGAATCATCAGTCTTATATAATACCCAGTGGTCATTACATCACTTGCCCTTCTTAATGTCCATCACCTAGTTACCCCATCTTCCAACCCTCCTCCCCTCCAGCAACCCTGTTTGTTTCCTATAATTAAGAGTCTCTTACAGTTTGCCTCCCTCTCTGATTTTGTATTGTTTTATTTTTCCCTCTCTTCCCCCATGATCCTCTGTTTTGTTTCTTAAATTCCACATATGAGTGAGATCAGATGATAACTTTCTTTCTCTGATTGACTTATTTCGCTTTGCTATTTGTTTTCTATATGACTTATGTTCTTTTGTTCCTCTGTTCCTCCAATGTTGTTTTCTTTTATGTCAAGTAGACATTTTATAGTGTACCATTTTCATTCCCTTGTCATTTCTTTTACTGTATTTTAAAATATATTCTCTTACTAGTTGTTCTGGGAATTACAATGAACAACTTAACTTAAAAAATCGAGTTCAGATCAATACCAATTTAATTTCAAATCTTTGCTCCTAATGGCTCCATTCCTACCCACTTCTTTGCATTATTATCATACATATCACATCTTTATACAATGTATGTATATCAACATAGATTTATTCATATTGCTTTATGAAGTTGTCTTTTAAATCAAATAGAAAAAAATAGAGCTACAACAAAATACACTTATACTGTCTTTTATGTTTTCTATATAGTTGTTGTATGTATTTTAATCCTTTGTTGAGAGCTGATTATTTAGGTAATATAGCAACCCTGTATACTGATGCTCCTCTCAGTGCTCATTTGTTTGTTTACTTGGTGGGACTAATTCTGTGAAGTTTGTTCCCCCCCACACACTCACTGTGTGCATCTCTGATGTTCCAGCCCAGACCTTTTCCCCTTGTTTTTATGTTTTAGCCTGGCTTCTTAGGTTTTGCCTGTGGGTTAGCATGTCACTTATTGGTCAAAGGTTGTGCTTAAGTTCCTTCTAGATATTTACCCTTTATCATTAGATATGTGTGTAGCTGCTCTCACATTTCAGTGAGTTTACATATTTTACTCCTCTCCCCTTTAGCCAGGGACTAGTAGCTTGGAAGCCTCTTCTCTGATTGTTCCTGAAAGGATATAGCCTTGGATATTCACACATTCTTTCAGACTGGCAAGGATGACTGTGGCTTTATTTTTAATCTTGGCTTTCTAGGATTAGTCCCTGGGTCAGAGTAGCTTATGATTTAGTCAGTGCTTGGTCAGAGGTTATGTTTAAGCTCTTTGTTCCAGTGAGGCTTTTTCCCTGTGTTTATGGGTCTCTGTGTGGCTTGGGGAATCCCTTCAAGCCTGTTTCATATCTTTCTCTAATTATCCTACGAGGATGAAGCTTAACATATACACACAGTCTTCCTGATCCCCACAATTTTTATGTGATCTTAACAGGGCTTTTATTGGTTGCCTCTTTCCCTGGTTCTCTCTAGGAAATTTGTGATTATTCTGACCTTTTTCTTATATTAAAGGTATTAGCCTCTCCACCAAGATCTCCACTGTTTTTTTTTTTTTTTAACAATCACTGTTAAAATGCATGGAATTTTCTACTACCTTTTCCAAATGATTTTTTAGGCAGAGCTGCAGCATTCCTCATCCTTGTGTCTCGCCTTTCTTCTTGGGAAGAACTCTTGTACCACTGCACGAGAGCTGAAAGCAGGCACCTGTTTTTACCTGAGTGACACTCCTGCTCTGTGAGATGGTGCTGGGAAGGGATAGAAGTTCCTGATCTTTCTGGCTTGCCCCTCCTAGAATAGGAAAATTACTTGAGGATATAATTGTTAAACAGTTCCCAGATGTTTTGAATGTCATAAATTTAGATTCAAGAAGGTCAATAAATCCCAAGCAGGATGAACTAAAAACAAAAAACAAAAAACAAAAAACCATTTCTAGACACATTTTATCAAACTACTAAAAACCAAATGTAAAGAAAAAAAACGTGAAGGAAGCTAGAGGAAAATAACACATTACTCGTAGGGGAACAGCAATTTGAAAGACTGTGGTTTTCTTATCGCAAACAATGAAGGTCAGAAAATAGGGGAATAACAACATTTTTGGAGTGTTTAAAGGAAAGAATTGCCAAACCATAGTAATGCTTCAAGAACAGAGATGTAATAAACATGTTCTCAGATGAAGGAAAACCAAGAGAATTTGTTGCCAACAGACATGTAAAAAAATGCTTATGGAAGGTCCCTAGCCGAAAGGGAAATGATACCAGGGGGAAATGTGGAATTCAGGAATGAAGGAGAACCAATAGAAATGGTCAACATCAGGGTAAATATAAAAAAAAAAACACTTCTGTTTTTTGAAAACAGTAATGACATTGTATTAGTTCCCTACTGCTGTTCTAACAAATTATTGAAAATTCAATGGCTTAAAACAGGACACATTATCTTATAGTTCTGGAGGTCAGAATTCTAAAATGGGTTGACAGACCTATGTTCCTTCTGGATGCTCTAGTGGAGAATCCATTTCCTTGCTTTTCCCACTGTCTGTTGGTTGCTTGCATTCCTTTGCCCATCACCCCATGTTACTCTGATGTATGATTCTGTCATCACATCGTATGTGACACTTCTGCCCCCCTTTATGGACTCTCATAAAAAATTTTTTTAAAAGAATCCTTGTGATTACATTAGACCCACCCTGTCAATGTAGTATAATCTCCCTAACTCAATATCCTTAATTGAGTCATATCTGCAAAGTCCCTTTTGCCAAATAAGGTAACTTAGTCATAGGTTCCAATATGTAGATATATTTGAAGAGACATTCTTTTTTTTTTTTAAAGATTTTATTTATTTATTTGACAGAGATCACAAGTAGACGGAGAGGCAGGCAGAGAGAGAGAGAGGGGGAAGCAGGCCTCTTGCTGAGCAGAGAGCCCGAGGTGGGACTCGATCCCAGGACCCCGAGACCATGACCCGAGCCGAAGGCAGCGGCTTAACCCACTGAGCCACCCAGGCGCCCCGAGACATTCTTTTTCCTACCACTACATCATCAAGGATCCACTAATTTTTAAAATAATTTAATGTGTTCTAGAGCATAGGAAAAGGTGGAAATCTACCCAATTAATTCTATAAGGCTTCATAAGGCTTATACTAAAACAAAGAGGACTAGAACTAAAAAAGTAAACCAGAGGTCAATCTAAATTATAAACACAAATGCAAAAGTCCAAAACAAAATATTATCAACTTAATGTAGCACTATAGAAAATAGAATAGCAATAATGATCCCTATTGTTTATGCTTGTTCTATTAGATTTGCTTCAGTGTTATGGAGGCTATGCATGGGCTGAATAACATGACTTGCACTCACCAAGGTTGATCTTGTGCTAACACTGCTAAGTGCCCCAACTGACAACAAAATAAGATTATGAAGAACCATTCAATACAATAAGACAGTATTTCCTGGGGGTACCAGTCAGCCCCATGGTGGTAGGATTGTTTTATGGGACACAGTTCATCATGGTTAGAACAGAAGTTTTTCCTTATAGAAATAAATATTCTACACACACATTTATCTTCTTTGCTCATGATGATTCTTCAGTGCCAGCATTCATTGACTTGCAGAATGCCTTAATCATCATCGGGTTATCCTAGATAACACTATTGTCTCTGACCAAGGAACACATTTAATGGTAGAAGTACAATAATGGAGTCATATCCAAAGAGTCACTAGTCTGTATTATTTACTCCATCATGCAGAGGCAGCTTGCCTGATAGAAAAGTAAATGAATTACTGAAAGCTTAGTTATAGGATCAGATGTTCCACGTTGAGAGTGCTATACTACAAGAATACAATGGCTGCTTTAAAACCGTGACAAGGGGTACCTGGGTGGCTCAGTGGGTTAAAGCCTCTGCCTTCAGCTCAGGTCGTGAAGCAGCCCCCCCCAAAATCAGGCTCTCTGCTCAGCAGGGAGCCTGCTTCCTCCTCTCTCTCTCTGCCCGCCTCTCTGCCTGCTTGTGATCTGTCTGTAAAATAAATAGATAAAATCTTTTAAAAAAATAATAAAACCAGTGACAAATATATGGTAGTATTTCCCTCATAGTGAGGATACACAAGTCTGGGAATGAAGGGGTGGAGGGGAGTGGCCCCTCTCACTATCACACCAATTAACCCAGTAGAAAAAAAAAAAAAATATATATATATATGTATATATATATATATATATTTGTCTCCACAACCTTGGGCTCAGCAGGTTTGGAGGTTCTATTTTTCCAAGGGATGAGTGTTCCCCACAGGGAATAAGGCCATGGTTCCACTAAATTGAAAACTGAAACTGCAACCTGGGCATTTTGGTCTCCTTATGCAATTGAACTGACAGGCGAGAAAGGGGTTACTGTACTGGCTGGAGTGTTTGAATCCCATTACCAAGGGGGAGTACAGTTGCTACTACACAATGAGAACAAAAGAAGTTTGCTTGGAACCCATTAGGGTACCTCTTAGTACTCATTTGCCCAATAGTCCTGGTCAATGGGAAAATGCTGAAATCCGATAAAGATAGGATTGAAGGTTAGGGTCACTACACCAGGGAAAGAACTATGAAAAGCTAAGGGGAATATGAAGTGGATTATTGACTTTGGCCTCATGACCAGCTACAGAGGGGAGCTGTGGCAGCTAGGTGTATCTTTGTTGATATATTTTTTTTCCTTCCTTTCTCTTATATATGAAAAATACTGGAGATGGTTGTTATAAATTAGGTTTCATGTGGAGAGTATGAATTAACATTACTCAGTGACAGTAGAGGCTGATGGGTCTTTTTGTCCCTTCCTCCCTGTTGGAGATGAGTTTTTTTTTTTTTTAATTGGAGTGAAGGGCAAGCATGGATGCTGAGTAGCTAAAGGAGTGGACTGTGTTGGTTATCCTTTGTTTTACCTCACCTCCTGATCAATTTCTTCCTCTTGGTTCTGTTCTATGCCCTGGGAGTCTGACTCTTATGGATAGTATTCCCTAGGCACCTTTTCTAGTTGGAGTCTCTTTGGATTTGGCCAATGGAATATACTTACAGAACTTCAGAGGAAAAGAGAAGATAATTTTTTTCTTCCCTGTTCCTTCACTGATTTGGGCTGCTTTTATTGGCAGTGACTGCCAATAAGGATACTGGCAATGACAGGCTAAAACTTCAGCTCCTGCAGAAGGTCTCTCTTCCTTGGCCCTGGTTTTCACCAAGAAGTCCCTCAGGCTTGAGGGACAAACACCAGAAGCATTCTTATATATATCAGGAAGAAGACAAGGATGCCAGTTTTTTCGCATTATTTAACACTGTTCTGGAGGTACTACTTAATGCAATTATCTGAGAAGGGAATGGGATATTAGTATTGGAAAGAAGGAGACAAGAGGATCATTACTGCAAACGAAACAAATCTAAGAGAATCAACTAAAAACTATTTGAAGCTTTAGGAATTCCATAAAGAGGCTGGCTATAAAATCAACTGTAAAAACCAACCACTTTCATATATAAAAACAATAAACAGAAAATGTAAGATAAAGAAAAAATTCAACTCACCATAGCCATGGAGAAAAGTAAGCTACTTAAGAATGCTCTTAACAGGGGCGCCTGGGTGGCTCAGTGGGTTAAAGCCTCTGCTTTCGGCTCAGGTCATGATCCCAGGGTCCTGGGATTGAGCCCCGCATCAGGCTCTCTGCTCAGCAGGGAGCCTGCTTCCCTCTCTCTCTCTGCCTGCCTCTCTGTCTACTTGTGATCTCTCTGTCAAATAAATAAATAAAATCTTAAAAAAAAAAAGAATGCTCTTAACAAAAAAATCTGCAGGACATACTCATTAATTCCCCAAGTGTTTATTGATAACCTATAGTGTGCCAGGCAATGCTCTAGGAGTCATTCTTTTTTTTTTTTTAATTTAGAAATGCTGCTGAGGAAAAAGAATGAAGACAACTAGAAAAAATTGGTTCTTATAGAGAAAGATATTATTTTTTCCTCAGTTTTACTGAGATATAATTGAATATAATGTTGTGTAAGTTTAAGGTATACAGTGTGATGATTTGATACACATATATATTGCAAAATGATTATCACATTTGAAGAAAATCTAGGCTTTCCTAAGCGGAACAGACAACCCCCAAAATGTAAAGACATAATTGATAAGTTTTGTATCATAAAGATTTAAAAATTCTATATTGCAGAAGTCCAAAAAATTATAAACTGTGAATATATTTATAACACTTATAATAGTCAAAGAGCTCATAGTCAAATAGTCTAATAGTCAAAGATTTACAGAAAATTCTTATATATTAATAAGAAAAAGATGAAAATCTTAATGGAAAAATACGGAAAGGCAATTCATAGAAAGATACAAATGGTTAACAAACCTATGAGAAGATGCTTAATCTCACATATAATTAAAGAAATTGGAAAATTTTGGAGCAGAACATGGAATATATATATATCAAAATTTAAGAGGTGAAAGTTGGCAACATGGGTATAATTAAAAATGAACATCTACTTTGACCCAGTCAATCCACTTCTAGGAATTTATCATAAGAAAATAATGTCACAATTGTCAAAATATATATGTATGAAGGTTCCCATTTTAGCATTTTTGTAATAGACCAAGATTGGGAAGAGGCTAAATATCAATCATTAATAGACTGGTAAAATTTTGGTAAATCCACACTGCAGACTGTTATTGTATCTGATAAAATAATGTACACAATATATTAGGTGAACAAATAGTTTGCATTCTATGACCCCAGATTATTTTTAAAAGCTATATGTGTATATACACCCATACAATGTACCTACTTACATTTATATGTGTGTGTGTGTGTGTGTGTGTGTGTGTATATATATATATATATATATATATATATATAGTTGGTGATGATATCTATTAAAAAAAACAACAAAACCTGGAGAGTCAATTGAAAAGTTAACAGTGATTTTCCCAGGATTTATCCTAGGATTGAGGTATATGGGTTATCACGGTGGTTATCAGAAAGGTGGAGAATTTGAACATTCTTATCTCCAGCTCCCATCCTTTCCTAGTTAATACTTGCTTTCCTTCAGTTCGGTTCAAACTTTCACTCCCTTTCCCCCCACAAGGAAGTCTTTTTTGATTCCCAGACTCTGCCACTTCTTTTATTATATTAGTATGTTCCATTCATTCACAATATTTTTTCGGCTTGTATGCATGTGTGATTATTTCATGAAGGTCTTCTTTCCAGAATCAGTGTCTGTTTTTGTTCACCAACATATTCACAATAAGCACAGGATTTATGACAATTCTCCCTGGTCTCCTCTCCCTCCCAATATTATGATGTGGACAACTGAATTTTTCTCAGTCTTATATAAGGGGTTATGAAAATGCAGCTTTTATTTATTTGAGCGGGGAGGAAGAGGGCATGAGCAGGGGGAGAGGCGGAGGGATAAGAAGACTTCCCGCTGAGCAGGGAGCCCAATGTGGGAGGTCTGGATTCCAGGGCCCTGAGATCATGACCTCAGCTGAGGTCAGATGCTTAACTGACTGAGCCAACCAGGCACCCTAAAAGTGCAGCTTTTAGACATCACCCCACTCACACAAAAACAGAAGGAGAACACATCAGAAACAAACAGCAAACTCACACTAAATGGTGAAATAGTAGGAGTTATTCCCATTTACTTCAGGAACAAGGTGGGGAGGCCCTCAATCACCATTATTCAACATCTTTCTGGAGGTTCTAGTCAATGCAGTACATCCAGAAAATGAAAGAATAAGAGATATAAATATTGGAAGAGAGGAAATTTTAAAAAATCATTTGAAGAGGATTATGTATGCATACCTAGAAAAACCAAATGTTTCAACCGAAAAACTATCAGAAATACTAAGAAAGGGCACTAAAAATAAATATATCATGATTATTTTTCCTTAGGTAGGCAATAACCTGGTAGAAAATATAATCATAAAGGGAATTTCATCCTTCAAAACAACAAAACAATAAAATACTTGGGAATAAACTTAGCAAGTAATGAGTATAACCTACTTGAAGAAGCATAAAATTTGTTGAAGATCATAAAAGTCAACATGGATAGACACAGTTTTTAAAGATGTTCTCAAAGTGCAGATTCATTGCACTTAATGTCACTAAATGTCAACCATTTCATTCTCTGTATTGTTGTTCAACTTGGAACTTGACACATGCATCCATATACTTATTGCATTTGCATGAGGAAAGGTGGAAATTGTTAAAAGTCGGTGGTGGTGGAACAGGAATTGTAGGGCACGTTCACATTCTACCTTATACATTTCTGCATTTTTTGCACATTTTTTAAAAAAATAAGAAATGTGCATAATGAGAGAGAGAGGCAGAGAGAGAGAGAGAGAAAGGAAGAGATTGATTTCTACACAGGGGGATATATCTTTTTTCCTAGGCAAGTAGTTTATTATATTTTTAAAGTCATAGATGTCCACGAGAATCTGATTAAAGCCATGAGCCCTCTTTCCACGAAATGAACATGTGTATGTGCATAACCTTGTGTTCAATTTCAGGTACAGCACAGAGGTGGTCAGTTGAGAAACCCCACTCTAGGTTAATAGGTATGGTCAGTGGGGAGACTCCCTGCGGTCCCGGCACACATTTGGCTGAGGGGACAACAAAGTGGGTGTGGGCTGCAGACAGTGACCCTGCAGCAAGACCAGGTTCTCCCTGGGTGCCCTGTGGCAAGGAGGCCAGAGGTAAGAGGCCCAGCTGGCTGCACCCCTCCAGCCAGGTGGTAGCAGCAGTGTTAAGAAGCCCTGTTAACTAAGGCACCAGGAGAGAGGGCAGAGCAGGCCGATCTGGGTGCGTCTGCCAGCCAGCAATCACTTCTTCTCCATGGGAAGCCACAGCTGCAGGGCTCTGTGGGAGCAGCAGTCCCTCCTAGGCATCCCTGAGTTACACCTGTGGGAATTTGGGGGAGGGAGGGAGAAAGGGAAGAAGCCAAAGACAGTTACTCAAGTTGGTCCCCTGAGTAAAGGTGGTATTTACCACCTTGGTCACCAGTCCCTGTGTACTTTTAGAGCCAGAGATAGAGTCAAGTGGCTGAATGCAGGGAATGAAGGCTCAGGAATAGGAGAGGAGGTAGAGGGTCAGCAACCTCCTTCCTCCCTTTTTGACAGAGCTGAGAGATCAGACCATTTCTACATTCCCCACACCCTCAGTTGCCTCCTCCTTAGTGGACTGGAATCTAATCCAGGAGCAGGTGTTCAAAACAGCCATCAAATCACAACAGATTCCTTCAGCATTCCACCAAGACTTTGGGACATTAAATACATGTCTTTCTTTAATCAAACAAGACAGAATTGTATTGCTTTTGTTTTATCAAAGTGTAAGTTGATCCTAAAGTAGAAAAAGTAGTGATCATTTACATTAACTGGCCAAAATTAGACGACTAAAGATTAGATCTCTTTGTGGACTAATTCATAGATCGTATGAAAAAAATTGTTTTCAATTTTAAAATGGATTAGTATATTTTGAAAGCTGCCATTTGGTTATACCCAGTAAAACATTTTTCTTGTATTATAAATAAATAAAATGTAATTAATGAGGTCTTTTGGGTTTTCGCTCCCACTTAAATTCTCCACTCAAATGAAAATAGCATCATTTAATTTTCTCAATATAAAAGTAACACTTTACTGATTTTTAAAAATGAACAGGAAAGTTTAAGAAAGTAAGACACTCCCACTACGTATATTCTTTTCTGAGATCTTTCCACCCATTGCACATAGGAGTGCAGGGAAAATGCTGGCTCTTGGGGCATCTGGGTGGCTCAGTGGGTTAAGCCTCTGCCTTCAGCTCAGGTCATGATCTCAGGGTCCTGGGATCTAGCCCCGCATCAGGCTCTCTTCTCGGCAGGGAGCCTGCTCCCCTTCCTCTTTCTTCCTCTGCCTACTTGTGGTCTCTATCAAATAAATAAATAAAAACTTAAAAGAAAATGCTGGCTCTTCACGGCTGGGGGTGGGGGAAAGTGAGAGAAGGGGAGAAGCAATTGGACAGGGAATAGAGAAGGGAGAAAAAAACTGTTCCTCAAAGAGGAAGAAAAGACCAATGGACAAGGGAACAGATGCACTTTCTCCGTGTTAACCAGAGAAAGGCAAATTCCAGCCACAAGGAGAAGCTCTCCTCAGCCTCTGATTGGCGAAAGAAAATGAGTGCAGGACCTGATGTAGCCGGGAAGGAAAGGGGTGGGCCGGCTCTTGCCGCACTGCTGGTGGGAGTGGTAATTGGGGTCTTGAACTCACGGGTGACGTGGCCCTTACGTGAGCAGGAGCTGACGTTTGCAGGCGTCCTTCTAATTCTGGTCCCGGTTTGGTCCGGTTACCAGCTCCATATTACCCAGAGGGCGGGCCGGGCCTGTGGCCAGGGAAGGAGGAGGAGGTAACTGCCCGAATCCCAGCAGGTCTGTGTGTGGATGGGCGCTGCCTGGGGGATCCGTGCGGTGCGGGGAGCAGAGGGTGGAGACCAAAGAGGGACAAGGCCTGCTTTCTCCACAGGCTTGCACTATCCCTGGCCTTTACAAGAACAAAAATGGTGGACACTGGGGTCCGGATTCCAGGGGACACCCCAGACCAGGAGGGAGGGGATCTGAAAACTTTGGCATTCAGGGCCTTGAATTGGGAAGGGCAGCTACAAAGATTCTTGCCCTGTGTGCTGGTCCATTTACCAAGCCAGAATCGTGAGGCTGTGCGTCTCTCATTCCCCATGTCTTTCAGTAGGGCGCTGTACCACTCAGAGCAAAAGAGCAACGTATCTGCCCGGAATCCCTGCAGGTCTATGCAAAGTGGGATTGCCCCTCAGTACCCGGAGTGGGTGGGGGTGGCTGAGGTCCTTGACTTAACTTGGGCCCATTTCTGACTCCAGCTGCCTTCCTGTTATTTTATGTAGGAAAAAGGATGTGACAGTGCCTGCAGGGAAAATGGCTGTCGTTGGGGGTGGAAATGCATCGGGAAGGGGGCTCTTTTGCTCCTCTGGTTTTCCCTACTCCGTCGCCCCGCCTCCTCCCGGTCCAGCTGTTCGAAAGGGGTGTGGTTTTTGCTGGGAAAATGGCGGACCACTGAAGGTGGGGGCTGCGGAGTGGGTGAATGCACGCTGGCAAGAAGAGGGCTGATGTCAGCGGAGTCCTGAGAATAGGGGTAGGGGTGAGAGGCCAATATTGGACAACCAGGATCCTGAATTCGGTAAAGCTGCTATTGGGACTCTGTGAAGTGCTCTTCTGTCCGCCCAGCTGTCTGCCCTGTCGCTTGTGTGTCTGTGCATCTTGCACTTTAGGGCCAGTTCAACCCTAGAAAGCAGGAAGATTGTCCAGAAAAAGCAGGTCAGAGTGAGGGTGGTGGCACTATTTGGGGACCCCTGGGGTGGAGAATTGTGAAGACTGCAAACCCGAGTGGACCCGGGCACCGCCTCCGCATTCCCCTCCTTTCCTCCACTTTATTCCATTTTGGAGCTTTCAAAACAAAGTGCTTTGCAGTTAGACGACACAGAAAGGAAGGAAGTGGCTGGGGGGGCGGAGTGTCGCCAGAAGTGGGGGTGGGGAGGATCTTGCTCCAAATTACTCTTTGGAGTACAGTGTCTAGGGTTTGCTCGGTTGGTCAAGCACTCAGTCCCAGAGTTAGCAGTCTTTAGGTTTCGTGGAGAAGGCAGAAACTGAGATGAGGGGGGAAGGAAATCACTCGGGATTGGTGGAAGTTGGTATAATGGCTGGAGGGAGGAGTGTCCGGTATCTCTGAGATGGTGGGGGTGGGAGAGGCAAGGGCAAGGGCGAGTTTTGTGCATTTTACAGTCTGTCTTCAGCACTCTCTCCACCACCATCCATTTTATTACAGGGAAAGGGTTGCGGAGTCAACCCTAGATGAGAATTGAATTCTTGTTTCAATCAGAAACAAGGATTGAAAGAGATAAAGGAGATGGGGAAGGGAGAGACTGAATTTCGAAGCAATAGCTCCGCCACTGAGGAGCCTGCGCTGAGGAGTAGAGGGTTGGGCTACTCAGAACTGGGGCCAGAGATTCCGGAGAGGGAAGTGTATCCCATCCAGGGTGAAGTCCTGTCCCTTGAGCCTTCAGGATCCTCATCCCCACCCCTTTGTATGCAGGTTGCAGGACACAGTGGACTTCCAGGCAAGGAAAAGAAGGAAGAAACTGCCTGGACCTGTGCTGGTGTATGTGGGGGTGCCACTACCCCAAGACATCTGGAGGGGTAGGGGAGGTAGGGAACTGATTAGATACCTTAAATGTAACGTACTGGGGTGGGATGGTTGAACATGAGGTTGGAAGATCTGGAGGTGGGGAAAATTTTCAAAATTATCTTCCCCGTGGAGGAAAGGAATCACTGATCCAGCCCTGAATCCCTGTCACATCTCTGTCCGTTTGCTGGTCTGTAGTTCAGTCTGTCTGTAGGCAAAGGCACAAAATGGGGAGACTAATGCCTTAAATCTTTCCTTCATTCCTAGGTTCCACTGTATCTGCAAGCTGCAACCGGGCCTGCCAGCTGTAGCTGAAGACTCCACCCCCAACGTAGGAGCAACCCCACTCTACCCTGGTTGAAAATTTGGTTCAGAAGTTCACCCCAGCATGGGCCGTACTCGGGAAGCTGGCTGCGTGGCCGCTGGTGTGGTTATCGGGGCTGGTGCCTGCTACTGCGTGTACAGGCTGACCTGGGGAAGAGATGAGAATGAGAAAATCTGGGACGACAATGAGGAAGACGATGAAGAAGAATCTAGTGATATTGTAGAGACTGGTGTCCAGACTGGGAAAGGAGCTAAGGCTAATGCTGGGGTGGGGGCTGGGGTTAGACTTCAGGATGAATCAAAGGTCAAGGCTGAGGTGGGCATGGAACTCCAGAATGGTTCAGATGTAAAGGCAGAGGCCCACTTGGGGGCTCAGAGTGGAGGTGGCCTAGAGGCCAAGGCCAAAGCCCTTTTCAGCACTCTGAAGGAACAGGCAAGTGCAAAGGCCAGCAGAGGAGCCAGGTTGGGCACTATCTCTGGGAACAGGACCCTTGCACCCAGTTTACCCTGCCCAGGAGGCCGGGGTGGAGGCTGCCACCCCACCAGGAGTGGGGCTAGGTCTGGAAGTAGGGCAAGTGGAAAAACCAAGGGAAGGACCCGAGGTAAGAGCACCAGGACTCCAGCTACATCATGGCCTGTTCGCAGGGGCAAGTTTAACTTTCCCTATAAAATTGATGATATTCTGGGTGCTTCTGACCTTCAAAAGGTTCTTAACATCCTGGAACGATCAAATGATCCTTTTATTCAAGAAATAGCCTTGGTCACTCTGGGTAACAATGCAGCATATTCTTTTAACCAAAATGCCATTCGTGAATTGGGTGGTCTTCCAATTATTGCAAAACTGATAAAAACAAAAGATCCTATTATTAGGGAAAAAGCTTACAATGCCCTTAATAACTTGAGTGTGAATGCTGAAAATCAGGGGAAGATTAAGACATATATCAGTCAAGTGTGTGATGATACCATGATCTGTCGCTTGGATTCAGCTGTGCAGATGGCTGGACTAAGACTGTTAACCAACATGACTGTGACTAACCATTACCAACATTTGCTTTCCTATTCTTTTCCAGACTTTTTTGCTTTGTTATTCTTGGGAAATTACTTCACCAAGATTCAGATTATGAAACTAATTATAAACTTTACTGAAAATCCAGCCATGACGAGAGAGCTGGTCAGTTGTAAAGTTCCCTCAGAATTGATTTCCCTCTTTAATAAAGAATGGGACAGAGAGATTCTTCTTAATATCCTTACTCTATTTGAGAATATAAATGACAACATAAAAAATGAAGGGCTCGCATCATCTAAGAAGGAATTCAGCAGAAGTTCACTTTTTTTCTTATTCAAAGAATCTGGAGTGTGTGTTAAGAAAATCAAGGCATTAGCAAATCACAATGATCTGGTGGTGAAAGTAAAAGTCCTAAAAGTATTGACCAAACTCTAATTTGGCGTATGGCCCAAACAATATTGAGATAATTTTTCACTGTGCACTGGGAACAGTGCATTTTGTAAATTCTTTGTTTTCCACTGTGCTTACATGACAATGAGATCCTTTTGGCTCCTACTCTGGAATAATGAATATCAAGAGTCATCAGTGATGTTACTTGTGGTGGCTGGTTTCAGTATGGAGCATTTTAATGATTTATTGAATACTAGAGCTTGTGTAAAGAAAGCATTTATTGATTCCATCTTGCTACCTAGATTGAGATATTTTTTACTCTTTCCTCTACCTAAACTGACAGCAGACTAATCATAAATAAGCTACACTTTTGTATTGGTTTACATTTGTTAATCTTCGACTTGTGTTTCATCAATAAAGTTGTGTGTTTTAGCCAGCAAAAAATATTATTCCGTCCTTGAGTTTATGATCTATTTGGAAAGGCAAGATGTATGGAAACAAAAATACACTAACAAAACCACAAGCCTCTGATCATGGCCAAACCCTTCTCATCTGTGCAGAAACTTCTGCAGGCAACAGTGCTCAGGCAAAAGTTGTACAGAGGAGGGGGACACTTAAGTAAGTTGGGCTTGAAGGATAGGGTAAAAATGGGGATGTTTGGATACCAACTGGTGACTGGGGAGACAAATTTTGTGTTATGTTAAATATTTTCATGGCTTGACAAGGATGCGGAGAAAGGGGAACCCTCCTACACTGTTGGTGGGAATGCAAGCTGGTGCAGCCACTCTGGAAAAGAGTATAGAGGTTCCTCAAAAAGTTAAAGATAGGGCTACCCTTCGACCCAGCAATTGCACTACTGGTCATTTACCCCAAAGATACAAATGTAGTGATCTGAAGGGGCATGTGCACCCGATAGCAGCAATAGCCAAACTATGGAAAGAGCCTAGATGTCCATCAACAGATGAATGGATAAAGAAGAAGTGGTACGTATATAATATGGAATATTATGCAGCCATCAAAAAGAAATCTTTCCATTTGCAGCAATATGCATGGAACTAGAGGGTATTATGCTAAGTGAAATAAGTCAATTAGAGACAATCATATGATCTGATATGAGGAATTTGAGAAATGAGACAGAGGATCATAGGGGAAGGGAGGGAAAAATGAAGCAAGATGAAAGCAGAGAGGGAGACAAACCAGAAGAAACTCTTAATCTCAAGAAATAAAGTGAGGGTTGTTGGAGGGGATGTAGGTGGCAGGGATGGGGTCGCTGGGTGATGGACAATGGGGAGGGTATGTGCTATGGCGAGTGCTGTGAATTGTGTAAGACCGATGAATCACAGACCTGTACCCCAGAAACAAATAATACATTATATGTTAATTTAGAAAAAGACTTCTAAAAAATAGTGTCATGGCACAAAGTAGCACTACTGTATTCACTAGTAGTAGATAGACTTCTTTTCCCCATAGTTTGGTATCTCTGAAGTTATGATGCATCTTAACAGTTGTTGGCACCTTAACATTGTCCCACACTTTAATTAGAAGTATTGTTTTCCTTTTGTAGTGTGTAAAATAATGATGCATCTAATACTCAAAGGCATCTTAAATCAGTGAAATTCTGTTTCTAGTCAATGAGAAGAATGTAAAACTGTATTTAATACTTAAAGAGTGTGTTTGCTTCATAATAAGTATATCATTTGTTCTGATAGAGGTTTTGCAGTAGTTTAAGGAAACTGGCAGAGGGTTGAGGAGGAGTCATCAAGGTCCCACTACTGAAGGAACGTTTAAATCAAAGGAATCTCTGCTGTAGCATCACTACTCCATTCATATTGCAGATGGTGATTCCGAGACAACAAAGCAACATTTAATCAATCTCATTAATGTTAATTTAATTTTTTTTAGTTTTATGGCTGGGTCTATTTTTAATTTGTGAGTCTTTTTTATTTTAAACTTTATATGAGTGTGAAAGTTGATAGAATATGCTGCCCCAAAATATGCCCCTTTGGCATAGGATTATTTTGAGTTAAAAGCATTTGGAAGGGTGCCTAGGTGGCTCAGTAGGTTAAGTGTCTGCCTTCAGCTCAGGTCATGATCCCAGGGTCCCGGGATCAATTCCTTTCCCCCTTTGGGCTCTCTGCTCAGTGGGGAATCTGCTTCTCCCTTTACCCCTCCCCCCTGCTCCCACTTGCTGTCTCCCTCTCTCTCTCACACACACAAATAAATAAATAAAATCTTAAAAGAAGTAGTAGCATTTGGAAAATAGGTCCAAGAAAGGTACTCTGACCTGCCCTTTTCTTCCTAAAGGCAGGAGATAAAAATCCCATATGAAAACTGTCTTCCCTACACCAGAAGGAAAGACACATTCTTACCACCAGAGATGGGGAGCTGAGGCTGAGAGAATTCTGTACAAACAGATCTTGTTAAAGATAAAAGATCAAATTTTTAAATCAAATTTGATAAGTAACACATTCAAGTATATTATATACATATATACATACATATATATTATGTATATTATAGAAGAAAAAAGTGGGTGATACCTAATATTTGTCAGACACTGATTGACATCTTTTATAGTTCCTACCCCCTCCACTTAATCTCCTCAATGATCCTGTCAAGTAAATATATTTTTACTGCAGAAGAAATGAGACTTGGAGAAGCCAGGTGAGTTTCCCGATATCACTTCATTAGTAAGAGGTAGAGCCAGCAGCCTTCCAAACTTGAGCAATTGGTTGTTTAAAATCATCCTGTATGGAACCAAATGACTGGATAAGCCTCTATTAGATACTTGACACAAAACTCTTCCTGATGAAGACACAGATGAAGATGATAATCTTTATGTTGAGTCCATAACTTTATAGATACCCACATAGCAAGGTGTAGAAGAAAGAGTAAAATCTTGGGAGTTGCCAATAGGTGAGGTTCAGTTGAGAAACAGAGAAAATAGTATTTATCTTGATGCTCCTATATGTCAGGTAGGATGAGCAGTTTGGATATGGAGCAAATAATAAAGACCATTTTATTGATATGTTCAAGTTGGGGTGCTGAGTTACTTTTATAAAATTAGACAATACTGTAACTAAATTTTTGGGAGCGGATTTAAAATTTTTCGAATTTTCTCCTAAAAAATATT
Source organism: Lontra canadensis (assembly GCF_010015895.1). Lineage (NCBI taxonomy): Eukaryota > Metazoa > Chordata > Mammalia > Carnivora > Mustelidae > Lontra > Lontra canadensis. The sequence goes on along the minus strand of NW_022631071.1, from coordinate 582,693 downwards.
CATTGGAGATAACTCAAGAAAATAGAGAAAATAGAACTCATTTCTAACTCAGATGTATAGTTTGAACATCTGAAAAAATATTCATGGGGCGCCTGGGTGGCTCAATTAGGCATCTGCCTTCTGCTCAGGTCATGATCCCGGGGTCCTGGAATCAAGTCCCAGTCCCACATCGCATCAGGCTTCTTGCTCAACAGGGAGCCTGCTTCTCTCTGCCTGCCACTCCTCCTGCTTGTGCTCTCTCACTCTGTGACAAAATAAATAAATAAATAAAATCTTTAAAAAAGAAGAAATACCACACCACGACAAATCAATCAATTGCTACAGTAAGAACTCAAACAATTGTCTCATTCCCAGTGTCCCTCTTAAACTTACTTTATTTTATTCTTATATTATTTTCTTTATTAGTACTGAAAACTTGTTTAAAGTTCTATCTGCATTTTACCCACTTTGTCAAACAGGATGTCACTCCCCCTTGCATGTGTTGGCAAAGATACCTTGATTAACACTGCTCATGTGTTCAAGATCTAATAGTATGCTTTGTCCTTGGTTGTAAGGCAAGATGACAATATGTAATAACTTGAATAACAGAATTAGGCAGCAGATTTGAAAATGCTTAACTGCACTGATTAACTCATTCATTGTCTTACATCCTGAGACAGAAGACATTATGAGTACTTTACCTACTGACTTAGAATTTTTGGTCCAGACCACCATTTCAAATTGTAGAATTTGCATAGCCCAAAGTATATTGTATCCTGTCCCCATCGTGTTTTAGCATCCTTCATAATGGACTCAAAACAATTATTAGTATCACATTTCTCCATTCAGTACACATATCATCAAAGTTCCACTTGGCCCAACCACTTCCCCTCACCATTCTAGGGCTCTGCCAACTGCCTTGCTTGAAATCCAGAGGAAATACAGCAATGGCCTATATGCTGTTTCTGCCACTGCCATTGTCACTGTTGTTCAAGCTACTGCTTGAGGAATGACCTAACATAGTGCCACCTAACAAGAAGAGACAACTGCTGCTGCAAACTAGCCAAACTACACACACGGAAACACAGTGCAGTTAATGCTCTAAGGGGTGAACTTTGACAAATGGAGATTATCTACTTTCCCTTGATAATGGCTTTTCTCAGAATGATTATGACTATTTTCAGTGTTAACTTGGTACATTCATTTTACATCATATCCCAGGCTGAAGGTTTATTCTGGTTTCTCTATCTGAACTGCGGCTCTTCTGTGCCTTTAAACAAGAGCTATCTTGCTGCCATCTTGGGGTGCAGAAAACCAAGATAATGGCCCCTGGTCTGCCTTGCCCTGAGGTGTGGTACTAAGCAGGATAACAGATATTTGTTTTTCAGAATGTTGTACTTCCACACTTGACCCTGTCCATTGGGTCCCCCTCAGGCCTTGTGTTAAGGTTTTGGGCAATGCATGTTTGGGGATAGGCCTGCGGGGAGGGAGAAGGGAGGTGGGGAGTGCAGGAAGCCCTATTGGAGGGGTATCTTTATCCTTACAGGTTCATGCACATATAATTCAGTCCACCATTGAGATTGGGCTTTAGTGTAACTCTCTGGCCCTGTTGACCTCTGAAAGGGTAAGTGTAATAATGCAAGATCTTTGTCTGGGCACGGAGTTCCCCGTTTGTTGAGCGTTTCTAAGTTTGCAGAGTAAGGGACATATTATCAGGTGGGGCAGAATTTCTTTTTGAAAATAAAAAAGAGTGATCATTTCTGTTACTGTGAGAAAAATCGTTGCCAAGTAGATCAAATTCTTAGTATTTGCTGCTCAGAATGTTCTCTCCGTAACATCACTCTATTTCAGAAACCAAATTATTATCAGAAGATTATTTCTTTAGTAATCAGGGAATCAGGGCAAACTGACTTAGCTAGATGTTGGTGCTGTCAAAGTAAGTGGATATCTAATCCATTTAGTGTTGCTCGTGTTTTTCCCCTTATATAGATGATCAACTATAGGTAATCAAATCTTTTGTATTTTCCCTTTATGGCTTCTAGATATTTGATCACACTGAGGAAGGTCCTTCCTACCTCTCTCTAGGTTATAAAAATAGACTCTTTGTTCCCCTCAAGCTTTTTATAAACACATTTCAATGTTTTCCTTTTTAATTTTTCTATTATATACAGTTTTGTGTATTGTTAAGTACACTTAACAATTAGCTGACTTAGCCGACTGAGCCACCAGGCATCCCCAGTATTTCTTTGTCATACTTCTTCATTGTATTTATTCTCTTTATATTTAGAATTTTTGCATATACATCATTGGTGGGATTAATCCATAGTTTTATTTTTATATCACCAAGTTTTTTTAAGTTGAAATATGATTGACACACAATGTTACATTAGTTTTAGGCGTACAACATAGTGATTCAATAAGTGTATACATTATGCCATGCTTACCACAAGTGCATCTACCATTTATCATTGTACAATGCTATTACAATGCCATTGACCATATTCTTGATGCTCTACCTTTCATCCCAATGACTTATTCACCGCAAAACTGGAAGCTTGTACCTCTCACTCCTCTTCACCAATTTTGCTCATTCCCCACATCTCCCTCTGACAACCACTAGTTCGTTCTGTTTATGGTTTCTGCTTTTTTTGTTGGTTCATTTGTTCTTTTTGTTTCAGATTCCATGTATAAGTGAAATCATATGGTATTTGTCTTTTTCTTTTTTTGAAAAGGTTTTATTTATTTATCTGACAGAGAGAGCGATCACAAGTAGGCAGAGAGGCAGGCAGAGAGAGAGGGGGAAGCAGGCTCCCTGCTGAGCAGAGAGCCTGATGCGGGGCTGGATCCCAGGACTCTGAGACCATGACCTGAGCTGAAGGCAGAAGCTTAACCCATTGAGCCCCCCAGGAGCCCCTATTTGTCTTTCTCTATCTGACTTATTTCACTTAATGTAATACCTTCTAGGTCCATTCATATATCATCAAATTTTGATATTAAGATTGTGTGGCTTGTTTTTCACTTACAACATACTGTCTTCATAAAGAAAAAAATGATCAATATTTTCTTTCATTTTATCTTATTCTTTTTAAAGAAATTCTCCCATACTGTAAAGTCATGAAGGTTGTCTTCTAGAAGCTTTATTGTTTTTGCCTTCCCTCATTTAGATCAACAATTCGCCTGAAATTTATTTTTGTATATGGTGTGAAATAAGGGTCAAGATTCCATTTTTTTCCCCATAAGGATATCCAATTGACCCAGCACCATTTCTTGAGATCACTCTTTCCCCACTATACTACAGTGTCACATTTGTGATAAATTATTGCCATACATGTATGGGTCTGTCTCTGTACTTGCTATTCTGTCCATTGGTCTATTTATCCTTGCACAGTGTCCTGGAATCCTGTCATAATTACTATAGCTTTATAATACAACTTAATATTTGGTAGTATGAATCCTCTTTATTGTTTTTATTTTTCAGAATTGTCTTTGTTATTCTTGGTGCATTGCATTTCCATATTGATTTTCGACATAAGCTTGCCAATTTACACTCATATTAGTTCAGATTTGTACACATTTTGTTAGAATGACTCCTAGGATATGATGGTCTTTCAATGCTATTTTAGATGGTTTCATTTTAAAATTTTCATTTTCTAATTGTTTGCTGTTGGTATATAGGAATAGAGCTGATTTTAAAAAGTATATTTACTACTGGGTGTTTACCCCCAAAATACAGATGTAGTGAAAAGAAGGAGCACATGCACCCATATGTTCATAGCAGCAATGCCCACAATTGCCAAATTGTGGCAAGAGTCGAGATGCCCTTCAGCAGAGGAATGAATAAAGATGTGGTCCATATATACAATGAAATATTACTCAGTCATCAGAAAGGATGACCATCTACCATTTACATAGATATAGAAGAAACTGGAGGGTGTTATGCTAAATGAAATAAGTCCATCAGAGAAAGACAGTTATCATATGGTTTCACTCATATGTGGAACATAAGGAATAGTAAAAAGGACAATAGAGGAAGGGAGGGAAAACTGAAGGGGAAGAAGTAAGACAGGGAGACAAACCATATGAGACTCTTGACTCCAGGAAACAAACTGAGGGTTGTGGAAATCGAGGTGGGTGGGGGATGGGGTAACTCAGTGATGGGCAATTAAAAGGACATGTGATGCGATGTGCACTGTGTGTTATACACAACTAATGAATCATTGAACATTATATCAAAGACTAATGATGTACTATACTGAATTTAAACAAAAAATTGAAAAAATTTAACAAAGTATATTGATATTGTGTTGAGTGGATTTGTTGAAATCATTTATTGATTTTTTAAAGTTTATTTATAAATTCTTTTGGGTTTTCTACATAAGCAATCATTTTGTACGTGAATTATGATCATCTTTTTTTTTCAATTATTGTTCCTTTTATTTATTTATTTTCTTCCCTTATTGTACTGTCTAACATCCCCAGTATGGTGATGAATAAAAGTGGTAATCATGGCCATCTTTTTCTTTCTTTTTTTTTTTTAAAGATTTTATTTATTTATTTGTCAGAGAGACAGAGAGAGCACAGGTAGGCAGGGTAGCAGGCAGAGGCAGAGGGAGAAGCAGGCTCCCTGCGGAACATGGAGCCTAATATGGGACTTGATCCCAGGACACTGGGATCATGACCCGAGCAGAAGGCAGCCACTTAACCGACTGAGCCACCAGGCATCACATGGCCATCTTTTTCTTGTTAGCTAATCTTAGGTAGAAAGCTCTCAGTATTTCGATATTAACCATGATGTTTATTTTTGTGGATAGTATTTATCAAATTATAGAAATTTTCTTTTATTCCTGGTTTCCTAAGAGTTTTAAATCATGAATGGGGGTTGAATTTTATCAAATGCCTCTTCTGCATCAATGGAGAAGGTTATGTAAGTTTTTCCCTCTAATTATAATAATGTGGCAAATTATATTGATTGATTTTTAAATGGATTTTATTTTATTTTTTATTTTTTAAAAAAGATTATATTTATTTGGCAGTGAGAGAGAGAGAGAGAGAGAGAGAGAGAGATCACAAGTAGGCAGAGCAACAGGCAGAGAGAGAGGAGGAAGCAGGCTCCCTGTGGAGCAGAGAGCCCGATGCGGGCCTCTATCCCAGGACCCTGAGATCATGACCTAAGCCAAAGGCAGAGGCTTAACCCACTGAGCCACCCAGGCGCCCCTATTTATTACTTTTTAAGAGAGAGATTGTGCGAGCAGGGGGAGGGAAGGGACAGAGGGAAAGAGAAACTCTTAAGCAGGCTCCACGCAGAGCCCCATGTGGGGCTGCATCTCAAGATCCTAAGATCATGACCTGAGCCAAAATCAAGAGTTGGATGCAAAACTGACTGAGCCACCTGGACACCTCTATATTGATTTATTTTTAAATGTTAACTTAAGCTTGCATTTTTAGAAGAAACTCAACTTGTTTATTACGTATTATCTGTTTTGTATATCACTCAATTTGGTTTGCCTTTATTTTGGTTTGAATTTTTTGCATCTAAATTCTTAAGAGGAATTAGCCTGTAATTTTATTTTTTGTAATATTCCTTTTTTAAAAGATTTTATTTATTTGAGAGAGAGAGAAAGCATGAGTTGGGGGTCGAGGAAAGGGGCAGAGAGAGAGGGAGAAGCAGACTCCCTGCTGGGCAGGGAGCTGGATGTGGGGCTCGATCCCAAGACCCTGAGATCATGACCTGAGGCAGAAGCAGATGCTTAACCCACTGAGCCACCCAGGCATCCATATGTTTTTTTAATATTCTTTTCAGGTATGGTATCATATATTTGTGTTCATATCATAAAACAAGGTGGGTAGTAAGATAATTTTATGTGTCAACTTGGCTTGGCCACAGTATCTAGATATTTGGCCAAATACCAGTCTAGATGTTGCTGTGAAGTTATTTTTTAGATATGATTATTGTTTAAATGAGGGACACGTGGGTGGCTCAGTGGGTTAAGCCTCCACCCTTGGCTCAGGTCATGATCTCAGAGTCCTGGGATGGAGCCCTGCATCGGGCTCTCTGCTCAGCAGGGGGCCTGCTTCCCCTCTCTGCCCCTATGCCTGCATCTCTGTCTACTTGTGATCTCTCTTTGTCAAATAAATAAAATAAAATCTTTAAAAAAAAGGTTATTGTGTAAATCAGTAGACTTTGAATGAAGCAGATCATTCTCCATCATGTAAGTGGGTCTAATCCAATGAGTTGCAGGCCTTGAGAGAAAATGACTGAGGTTCTTTGGAAGAGGGAATTCTGCTTCCAAATTGTCTTCAGACTCAAGCAGGAACATCAACTCTTTCCTGAGTCTCTAGCCTTCTGGCCCACACTATAGATTTTAGATTTGGCACCTTCCACAATTGTGTGAGCCAATTTCTTAAACTCTCTCTCTCTTTCTCTGTGTATCTTCCTCTATTTCATCTATATCTATATCCATATCTATATGTCTATATATACTTCCTATTGATTTTGTTCTGTGGAGAATTCTGATTGTTTCTTTCTCTTTTTTTTTTGGAAGAGTTTCTATAAAATATGATTTTTTCTTTAAGCATTTGGATAAATTTATCTGCTTGCTCCATCAGTTACTGAGCTAGGTATATTAAATCCTTTATGATGGTGAATTGGTCTATTTCACCTTTAACTCTATCCATTTTACTTCATATATTTGAATCTATGTTATAGTTACATCGAAATTTAGAATTCTTGTATCTCCTTGGTTGATTGACACTTTTATCACTATAAAATTCTCTCTTCCATCCCAAGTAACTCCTCTTGTCTTCTTTTGGTTAGAATTTGTAGAATGTATTTCTTTCCATTTGTTTACTTTAGATATTTATGTTTTCCTATACTTAAGTTTCATCTCTTATAAGCAGAATACAATCAGATTTCGGTTTTTATCCAGTGTGGCACTCTTATTTTTCCAATTGGAGTATTTGTTTTATATATATATATATATATATATATATATATATATATATATATATTTACTCCTCACTTTATTTACTCCATTGATGTCCAGTTTAGTTACTGAAAAGTTTGTGTTTAAGTCTAATGACTTAGAAAATTTTGAATACAAGTTCCTTATACAATATGTGTTTGACAAATATTTTCTCCTAGTCGGTCTGTGGTCTGTCTTTCATTCTCTTTCTTTTGCAGAGCAGAAGTTTTTATTTTAGTAAATAAGTCCAACTTACCAATTTTTCTTTTGTGAGTCATGCTTTTGGTGTTGTCTCTAAAAATTCATCACTGAACCCAAGATTACCTGAATTTTCTCCTACGTTATCTTCTAGAAGTTTTATAGTTTTTCATTTTGCATTTCTGTGTAAGGTCCATTTGGGGTTAATTTTGTGAAAAGTTTAATAATATCTGTGTCTAGATTCCTTTTTTCTTTTTGTCATTGATCTATTTGAATATTCTGTCACAATACCATGCTATGTTGATTACTGTACCTTCATAGCAAGTATTGAGGTAAGGTAGTGTCAACCTCTGACTTTGTTCTTCTTCTTCAGGATTATGTTAGTTACTCTTTTGAATTTCCATATAAACTTTAAAATCAGTTTCTTGATAACCACAAAATAACTTGCTAGGATTCTGATTTGGATTAAATTGAATGTATAGATCAAATTGGGAAGAATCAACACCTTAACAATTCTGAGTCTTCCTATCCATGATCATGGAATATCTCTTCAGTTACTTACATCTTGTTTGATTTCCTTCAACAGAGTTTTGTAGTTTGCCTCATATAGATCCTGCACAAATTTCATTAGGTTTATGCCTAATTTTTTCTTATTTTTGATGTTAATGTGAACAGTGTTGTATTTTTAATTTCTTTTTTACTGTTTATTGCTAGTATAGAGGAAAACAGTGGAGTTATGTATATAAACTCTGTATCCTTCAACCTTGCAATAATTACTGTTAGTTTCAGTTTTGGGTTTGATTCCTAGGAATTTTTGAATATAGACAGTCATATTATCTGCAAAACAAAGACAGGGGGTTTGTTCCTCTCCAATCTGTGTGCATTTTATTTCTTTTTCTTGTGTTGTTATATTTCAAACACAATGTTGAGTAAGAGTCGTGGGAGGAGCCATCCTTGTTTTGCTCCCAATCTTAGGATGGAAGCATGTAGTTTCTTACCATTAAGGATAATGTTCAAGGTGTAGTTTTTCTGTAGATGTTCTTTATAAAGTTGAAATCCTCTCTATTCCTAGTTTTCTGAAAAATTTTCCATTAATGGGTGTTGGGTTTTGTCAAATGCTATTTCCACATGTATTGATATGATCATATGATTGTTTAGCTTATAGATGTGATGGATAATATTAATTGACTTTCTAATGTTGAATCAGTCTTCATACTTGTAGTAAATAACACTTGTTTATTCGTTTTATATGTTGCTGCATTTGATTTGCTAATATTTTGTTGAAACTTTCTGCATCAATGTTTGTGGAAAATATTGGTTTATATCTTTTCTTTCTTGTAATGCCTTTAGTTTTTACATTAGGGTAATGCTGGCTTCATATAATGAGTTAAGAAGTGTTCCCTCTGATGGCGCCTGGGTGGCTCAGTTGGTTGACTCTTGATTTGGGCTCAGGTCATGATCTCAGAGTTGTGAGATTGAACCATCTTTTGGGCTCTGAGCTCAGTGCAGAATCTGCTTGAGATTCTCTCTCGCCCTCTCCCTCTGCCCCTCCCCCCAATGGCGTGCTCTTTTTCTTTCTCTGAAATAAGTAAGTAAGTTAGCAAGTAAATAAATAAATAAATAATGGGATACCTGGGTGTTTCAGTCAGTTAAGCATCTGCCCTCAGTTCAGGTCATGATCCTGGGGTCCTGGGATGGAGCCCCACATCAGGCTCCCTGCTCCATGGGATGCCTGTTTCTCCCTCTCCCTCTGCTGCTCCCCCTGCTTGTGCTCTCTCCCTCTCTGTCAACTAAATAAATAAAATCTTTAAAAAAATAAATAAAATATTTTTTAAAAAAGGAAGTGTTCCTCTGAATCTGTTTTCTGGAAGAGATTATAAAGAATTGGTATAATTTCTTTTTTAAATGTTTGGTATAATTCACCAGTGAAACCACCAGTGTACCTAGTCCTTTCTTTTTTGGAAGGGTATTAATTACTGATTCTGTTACTTTAATATATAAATAAGCCTGTTTAGGTTATCTGTTTTTCCTTGTGTTAATTTTTGGTGATTTGTGTCCTTCAAAGAATTGGTCCATTTTATTTATGTTTTCCAATTTGTGGGTATAGAATTTTTCATAATATTTCTTTATTTTCCATTTAATATCTACAGGATCAATAGTGATGACCTGTCTTTCATTTCCAATATTAATCATTTGTATCTTCTCCTTTTTTTTCTTGGTTAGCCTGGCTAGAGGTTATTCAATTTCATTGATCCTTTCAAAGAACCAGATTTTGGTTTCAATGAATTACTCCATTGTTTTCTACTTTCAATTTTATTAATTTATATTCAAATTTTGATTATTTCTTCTCTTCTGCTTGCTTTATGCTCTTATTGCTCTTCTTTTCTTAGTTTCTGCAGGTGGTAGTTTATAGATTTTATCTTTCTCGTTTTCTTTTTCTTCTTTCTTGTTTTCTAAATATATGCATGCATTAAATTCCATAAATTTCTTCTAAGCACTGTTTTCATTACATACTGCAATTTTTGATAAGTTGCATTTTCACTCTTATTTAGTTAAAAATATTTTAAAATTGGGCGCCTGTGTGGCTCAGTCGGTTAAGCATCTGCCTTTGGCTCAGGTCATGATCCCAGAGTCCTGGGATCCAGTTCCACACTGGGCTCCCTGCTCAGCGGGGAAGTCTGCTTCTCCCTCTCCCCCTGCTGCTCTCTCTCTCTCTTTCTCTATCAAACAGATAAACAGAATCTTTAAAAAATATTTTAAAATTTCTCTCGGGACTTCTTCTTTGACCCAGGTTTTATTCAGTAGTGTGTTGTTTTATCTCAAAATATTTTGAGATTTTGCAGCTTTCTGTTTGATTTTCAGTTTAATACCATATGATCTGAGAGGATACTTTGTATGTTTTCTACTCTTTTAAACTTGTTAAGATGTGTTTTAATGCCTAAAATGTGATCTATTTTGGTGAATATTTCATGTGAGCTTAAGAAGTACGTGTATTGTGCTGGTGGTGTTGGATGAAGTATTCTACAAATGTTAATTTAGATCCCTTTGATTAATGGTACTTTTTCTCCTCTTTACATGAAATAGGAAGTCTAGAATGGGGCTGGAGCTGGCCAGTTGTTTGTCCCCTGGGTCAGATAAGAAAAAGTAGCTTCTTTTTCAAGACAGCCCTGTTATGAAAAACACTCTGGACATATTTCAGTATGATCAATTTTCCCCTGGCCACAGTTCAAAATGTTTATTTTCTCCTTCTCCTGCCAGAAACACGTGGGGATTTTTCTTTAATCTCCATCACAAGAACTTGTTGGGGTTTCTTGAGCTAAAATTAGTGAAAGCGTGATACTCCCCCCTTAAAATTCTCCCCCATGGGTTTTCACTTTTAAGTTAGTATACACTCAGCCTCTAGCAATTCATCAAAGTTACCACTTAAGTGTTCTAACCAGTTATTGGCTCCAGAGGCTTCTGTTTCAAGTAAGCTCATCTTACCTGTGGTTCTGTCTGTAGCTCCAGATTTGGGGGGTGTTGGTTTGCCCTGGTACCTTAGTTCTCTAACAAATCTTAGAAAAGTTGCTGATTTTCTATCAAGCAAATCTATTAGAAGGACTTCTAAGCTCTTTGTATGTTGGAGATGAAAGTAAAAGTCAGTATTATGTTTTCTAGCTTTAGAATTTGTTTGATTTCCCTCTCCTCCATTTCAGTTCATGGATGAAACTGTCCATCTTGTCATCTATTTTCTTGAACATATTAGTTATAATTATTTTAAAGTCTATGCCTGATACATCCAATAACTTAATCTCACATAGGTCTGTTTCTTTTGTCTATTTTTTGGATTCTCTTGGTTTCTTTTTCTCCTTTTAAAAATAATTTCCATCTGTCATGTCTCTCAGTATGCTTTTGTTCCAGTGTTGAACATTATGAGAGAAAAACTCTAGAAAATTGAGATGTCATTTCCTTAATTTGTAAAGGATTTTCTTTCATTTTATAAAAGCAGTTTAGGAGTAAATTAGCTTAAGCAAATCAAGTATTGAGCTATTTTGAGGTTCGATTTCAATTTTTGTCAGACCTATTCTATTTCCAGTTCACCTTTACTTCTAGGGGATAATCCTTCAGGGTTACTAACTGACTGCCTGGGGTATTTATCAGTTCCTCTAACTTTGGAAATCCCCAAACTCCAATTTTTTTAAAAGATTTTATTTATTTATTTGACAGAGAGAGATCACAAGTAGACAGAGAGGCAGGCAGGCAGAGAGAGAGAGGGAAGCAGGCTCCCTGCTAAGCAGAAAGCCCGATGCGGGGCTCCATCCCAGGACCCTGAGATCATGACCTGAGCCGAAGGCAGCAGCTCAACCCACTGAGCCACACAGGCGCCCCCCAAACTCCAATTTTTGAATGTTCACTGTACTTTGACGAAGTCAATAACTCTTTTTCTCTTCCCAGCCTCTTAATTGCCTATTTCTGCTTTGTTTTTTTGCTTCTAGCTCTACACCTATTAAGAACTGGTGAATGTATCAAGAAGAAAATTAACTTAGACTGCCCATTTCATTTCTTTGTAATTTCCTTGTCTCCAGGAGATTAGTTTATTAAACCCTGGCTGTCTACTTGGCTCTGAGTTCCAGATTTTGAATCTAGATTTAGCGCTGTGTAACTGCTGCAAGCTCTATTCAGGTTTCTGCCTCTTCACAGCTTCTTCTCAGTCTCTTCACCTATGTCGATAACGAACTGGTCAATGCCTCAAAGGGAAAATAGGTGTAAAATGTCAGTTTTGTCTCATTAAGTTTCCCTTCTTTCCAGGTTTTTGATACCTGGAAAGGTATCAATCCTGGATGCGTTGGAAGCTCTTCCACGTCTTTCAGTAATTTAATCTGTTTAAATACCATGAATATTTTTCGGCTTTTCTTGTCCTAAGTGGGAAGATTAGTCTTCCATTAGTAGGGCTACTATAGCCAGGAGCAGAGTATCTTTCACAGCTTCAAGCACAATATTTTCGTTACCATCCCATGCAAAATGTTTTCTAGTTGTAATTTTAAGTTCTTCTTTGACCCATGGGTTATTTAGAAATGTATTTCCTAATCTCCAAAAATATGTGGACTTTTAGTTGCATTTTTATTATTGATTTCTAGTTAACTGCACCATGGTTAGAGAACATACTCTATACGATTTTAATCTTTTTGAAATGTTAAAACTTGATGTATGGACCAGGATATGTTCAATTTTTATACACGTTCCATATGTTTTTAAAAATAATGTATCTTTTATAGTTGTTGAATATAGTTTTATACCAACCAAAGTTTGAACTAATTAGGTCAAGTTTGCTAATCATGCTCAAATTTTTTATATCTCTGCTGTTTTTATTTGCTTATTCTGTCAACTATGGAGAGAGATATGTTATAACTTCCCACTCTATTATTTTTTGTAGTTCTGTCCATTTCTGTTGTGTGTATTTTGAAGCTATGTTATTAGAGGTACACAGATTTAGAATTGTTACATCTTTCTGGTGAATTACACAGATTTTCCTCACGAAGTATCCCTTTTATCTGTAGTAATGCTTTTTGATGTAAAGCCCATTTTTAGTTGCCTACTTTTAGTTAGTGTTTTCACAGTATATGTTTTCCATTTTTACACTTTTAAACTTTCTGTATGTTAAAGGTTTTTTTTCCCCAAAGATTTTATTTACTTATTTGTGAGAGAGAAAGAGGAAACATAAGTGGGGATCAGCAGGCAGAGGGAGAAGCAGGCTCCCTGCTGAGCAAGGAGTCTGATATGGGATTCAATCCCAGGACCCGGGGATCATGCCAAAGTCAGCCGCTTAATCAACTGAGCCACCTAGGTGTCCCTTTGTATGTTAAAGTTTTCAGATGTATCTTTCATGAACAGCATCTAGCTGGGTTTTATTATTTTTTATCCAGTATTGCACAATTTTTGTTTGAATGGAAGCATTTAGTCTGTTTTTATTTAGTGTAATTTCTGATACATTTAGGGTTTAATTTCTTATTAAGTGATTTCTATTTGACCTGCCTACTCTATGTCCCAATTTCTTTCTTATCTTCTTTTGGAATTTTTAAATTTTTTTTTAAAGATTTTTTTTTTATTTGACAGACAGATCACAAGTAGGCAGAGAGGCAGGCAGAGAGAGAGAGGAGGAGGAAGCAGGCTCCCTGCTGAGCAGAGAGCCCGATGTGGGACTCGATCCCAGGACCCTGAGATCATGACCCGAGCTGAAGGCAGAGGATTTAACCACTGAGCCACCCAAGTGCCCCTGGAATTTTTTAATTTTTAAATTATTCCCTTTTCCTCTATTAACTTGATAGTTGCAATTACTATTGTTTAGTAATTACCCTATATATTACAGAATACATTCTTGATTTTCTTAAGTTTACTATGAATTGGCCCTTTCACCTTTTTCCCAGACAACTCACAGAATTTAAAATGTTAACTCCACTTACTCTTATCTCAATTTATATGCCATTGTTGTCATGCATTCCAACTTTCTACATATTCCAACCTAATTCTCTTTACATTTCAAAATTTTAAGAATTCTTGCAATTGTTTCATATAGTCAAGATTCACATATTTACACTTTCCTTTGTGCTTCTTTTCTTCCTGCTTTGTAGGAAGATAAGTTTTCATTATGCCTGAAGAACAACTTTTAGTATTTCTTCTAGTATGAATTAGCTACTGTTATGTATATATCTGATAATGCCTTTATTTCACTGATACAGGTAAAAGATATTGTCTATGGGAATATAAATCTAAATTAGCATTAATTTCCTTTCAGCACTTTAATAATATTCTTCCATTGTCTGGCTTTATTTTTCCTGTTGAAAAGTTAGCTATCAGTGTAATTGTTGCTGCTTTGAAGGTAATCTAAGGTTTTTATTTATAGCTACTTTATTTTTACTATGTTCAGTTAGCCAACATGTAGTACATCATAAGTTTTTGATGTAGTGTTCAACAATTCATTAGTTACATATAACACCAAGTGCTCATCACATCATGCGCCCTCCTTAATACCCATCACCAGGTTACCTCATCCTCAAGCCCCCTCCCTTCTGTAACCCTCAGTTTGTTTCTAGGAGTCCAGAGTCTCTCATGTTTGTCTTCCTCTTCAATTTCTCTCCCTTCTGATTTCCCTCCTTTCCCCTATGGTCCTCTGTGCTATCCTTATGTTTGATATATGAGTGAAACCATATGATAATTGTCTTTCTCTGACTGACTTATTTCACTTAGCGTAATTCTCTCCAGTTCCATCCATGTCAGTGCAAATGGTGAGTATTCATCCTTTCTAATGGCCGAGTAATATTCCATTGTATATATGAATCACATCTTCTTTATCCATTCATCTGTTGAAGGACATCTTGGTTCCTTCCACAGTTTGGTTATTGTGGACATTGCTGCTATGAACATTGGGATGCATGTACCTCTTCTTTTAGCTACATCTGTATTTTGGGGGTAAATACCTTGTAGTGCAATCGCTGAGTACTTTAAGATATTTTCCTTATCTTTGGTCTTCAATCGTTTTACTGTAATATGAATAGGTGTGATTTTCTAAAATTTATCTTGCTTCAGATTTGAAGAACTTCTTATATGTGGCTTCATGTTTTGCAAAGTTCAGAAAATTCTCAACCATTATTTCTTCAGATATTACTTATGTCTTATTCTCTCCTCTCTTCCTAAATTTCTTTTTTCCTCTCTTTTTAGATTTCAAATACACATATGTTGAACCTACTCTCTGTATTCTCTATCTCTTATCCATTCCTAATTTCTCTTTTGACTCTAGGATTTATTCTAGATCATTCCTTTTTTTTTTTTTTTAATTTATCAAAACCCCGGGGACGCCGGCCCTCATGCCACCCCCACGTCGCCCACCCCCGCCCCAGGCCCAGGCCCGGGCCCCGCCCCACCCCGCCCCGCCCCGGCCCGGCCCGGCCCTGGCCCCAGCCCCCCGCCCTGCCCCGGCCCTGGCCCGGGCCCCGCAGCCGTTGGCCCGCCGCCGCCGCCTGGAGAGGCCAGCAACTGCTTCTCTTCACATGGCAGTGGGCGCGGGGCGGGACGCGCGGGGAGGCAGGGCGTGGCAAAGGGGCGGGGCCGAGGGGAACCGGCCTATTCTAGATCATTTCTTTCAACCTACTTTCCAGTTCAATAATTTTCTCTTGATCTATATATACTCTGCTGTTCAATCCATCTATTTCATTTTTTTCCCAGTTGAACATGGAGCCCAATGTGGTGCTTGAAGTCATGACCCTGAGATTATGACCTGAGCTGAGATCAAGAGTAGGATGCTTAACTGCCTGAGCCACGCAGGAGCCCCCCCCCCCATCTATTCAGTTCTTAAATAAGATTTTTTAATTTTTCATTTCTAGCATTTCTCTTTTATACTTTTTATAGCTTCCATTTATCTGCAGAAATCCTCTATATTGTCTCTATCTCCTCAAATATAGTAAACATATTTATTTAAAATCTATGTCTGATAACTCTAATATCCAAGGCCCCAATGATTCTTTCTCTATTGTCTATCATTTCTGGTGATTTCTGTTAATTTTGTCTTGTCTTCTTGTGCACTTGATTGTTTTCTATTGTGTGTCAGATATTGTATTTTATAAAACTTCAGGAATTATTTGAGGATGACATAGTTTCCCTCCAAAGAAAGTTTATATTTGTGCTACTAAGCATCTAGGAGGATTAGCACTCTGGGATTACCTTATTCTACTTTTCAGTGACTGAGATTATTAAAAGTTAAACTGGTATCCTTGTGACAGCCTGTCTACCCCTTATTATTCTGATTCTGAGGTGTAGCTTTTTCAGCATCACAATCTGAAAGACATTGGGCTTCATCAGGTATACCTCTTGGCAATATTTTGATTACAGTATCTGTCTCCCTAGCCTCCAGAGGCTGTCCAAAATTCTGCATAGCCTCTCAACAGTCCCCTCAATAACCATATATGCTCCATTGGTAAGAGTGGCCCTAACATTAAGCTCAACTTCCCCCAATCCTATTTTGAACCATTTAGTCTTAACTATCTTGTTAGTGCTCTAGTGCCCTCAGGGAAGTAAAAAAGTATGTTTGGTTCTGTTTACCCAGATTAGCAGAAAGATTGGTTTCATTCACTCATCTCCCATCTTTGTAATTCACCAGTGAGGCCTTTTGGTAAACTTTTGTTCAAGTATACCATAGATATAACAAAGTATACAAATCCTAAGTGTTCATCTCAATACATTTTCATAAAACGAGCAAGAAACAAAACATTAACAGTGTAGTGGAAGGTTCTTCCATTCCCTTATCTAGTTAATAACGCATCCCAAGGATAACCACTATTCAGATTTCTAACACCATAAATTAATTTTGTGTGTGTTCTTTAAACTTTATGTAAATACAATCACATAGTATATATATTCTTTTGTTTTTTTTTTTGCTAACATAGTCTGTGAGGTTAATCCATATTATTGTGTGTATGATATGCATTGCCATTTATGAATATAAACTCCATTTGTGAATATATTATATTTTATTTATCCATTCTACTGTTGATGGATATGTGGAATGTTTCCAGTTTGGGGCTATTATGAATAATGCTACTATAGACATCCTTATATATGTCTATTGGTGAACATATGCATGCATTTCTATTGTGTGTAAGGTCATCAGTTGTCATATTTTTGGACTGAAGACAAAATTAAGATGTGGAGCCTAGAGTATAGCAAACTAAGCAAGATAAATCCTGCCTTGTGTAGGCCTGTCTGGAAAGCCATTTGATCTTGCCCAAGAGACAGATTTGTTCATCTCAGTGTCCCATCGACCTTAACAGTTAGCACTGCAGCTAGAATGTGTTTTGTATTAAAGCTTATCCTCAGAAATAACCTGTGGTGACATTTTAGCAAAAGACACTGCAGAAAACTCCCTAAACATATAAAATCACGTACAAATTTTTTAAATCTAGTATTTCCAAGACACAGAGGCAGAGAAAATAAATAAATACTTAAAGTTTCCCTTTCATGCCTTATTTCATGAAATCTGCTTTCTCCTGGGTCCAATGGATATTAGTGGCTGAACAGAGGGGGAGTGAAGATATGGGCTATTGCTCCCTGTATTCTAGAAGAAAGTAAACGTATAAAGAGAAATAGTTGCTCCATGAGAAGCACGAGAAGCATTCCTTTCCTGGAAATTAAAGAAAGACAAAATGGAAATGAATTTTCTTTTGGCTTTAAGAGTGGCAAATAAAAAAATGGGTGATGGGTCTGGTGTGCTAGGGGCAAGGCAGAGAAGTGGGCAAACTCCTGAATCACTGGTGGTGGAAGGGGAATTTGGAGACCATGGCTCATTGGTGATGTGTATCTCCGGTGACTAAGAATTGTGAAAAGATGATCTTTTTGGTCTTCCATCAGCTTCCTGTTGAACTTAGAAAGATGTGTTTGTAGCTGAGTGAAGAAGGAAAAAAACTCTGGTTGGGTACAGATTGGTGTGAGAGTGAGCATTACCTGGGGAGACTTGGGGTCAGGGTAGGGCTGGGGGCAGAGATCTGAAGGTGTAGAGTCAGATTTCCCTACACCTCCAGACTACCCACCAGCTCATTTTAGTTCTCTAAATGATGAATGGGGTCAGAGGAAGAATTGATGCTAGGGTACAGGAGTGAAAGGTGAGAATCATTTGAGAGTCCTGAATCAGTGAAAGACAAGAATTGTGGTTTACCGCCCAGACCTAAATCTCCACCAACCACTATCTTTTGGTTTTCTTGTTTGTCTGTAGGGGGCGGCACAACTCAAGGGAAAGGAAGAGAAAAAGTATTATGGGATATTTAGTCGAAACTGGTTTCTTCAAGGAAATGTGGGGCCTAAACTGGTCACGGCGGGGGGGGGGTGGTAGAAGCAAATTTGCAATCAGCGCCCATTTGTCCACTCCGATCCTGTCCGTCTTCAAAAAAGAAAGAAAGAAAGCAATACTTAATCCCAATCCCTTTTGGCTCTGGGGGAAGCAGCAACAAAATTAGTGGGGCAGAAATGAAGGGTAGGTGGGCATTTGAGGGAAGAAAGTGAGGTGAAGAGAGTGGCTGAAGGACAAAGAAATGGAAAAAGTAAGCATTTGATGGTAGTAGGGGGTGGTGATGAAAGTATTTGGAGCATAGGGTGGAGGGTATGTCTGAGACCTGTATGGGAGACATTTGGAAGCTAGATTTCTCACTCTGCAGAGAGGGTATTTATGTGCCAGTACATCTACCAATCACCATTCTCTCTTGCCTACCTGTAGACATAAATTTAGGCAAAGAAGGGAGAAAATTGCTCTACGCAGTATGATATCCTGGAGGTAAGGGTAGGGATAGAGATGTCAGAGTCAGAAAACAGGATCCAAAGGCAACTCAGACTCTTCCTCTTCCAGCCTTTGGTCTCCTTTCTTCTTTCTTTGGTGTTGGAGAAGTCAAATGTTGTATCTCTGAGGAAACAGGGGAATGAGTGTAAATGAGGTAAAAGCCAGAAAAAAAAATTTGAAAATTGAGACCTTCAGTGAAGAAAGAAAGATCTTGATTCTCTTGTGTTCTGAGTGTTGACATGTCTAATTGAGGATACTCAGATAAAATATATATGTATTTGCATTGCACCTAGTCCCATGTTGTCTGGTAGTACAATTGTGTTGAGGAAAAGAATGTCCAGCAATCACCACAAAGAGTTTTTAGAAGAGGGTGAACCTTCTGTGCATTGCGTAAGTGTAGGATGTACTCAAATGGGTGATTTAGTGAAAACAGGTCAGGAGGTCAGAGGTAGAATTTACTACAGTGTTTACCCACACTAATCAGAAGAGATTGCAACCACATTAAGCTTCAGACAAGGTGAGGACAGTTGAGCGTTCTGAGCTTTAATCAGAGATCTATAAACAAAAACAAAAACAAAAACAAAAACAAAGATCTAGGAAAAGCAAAGTCCAGAGTATGAGGATCAATGAACCGTGGACAGCAAGAACACAGGGACTCCCAAAGAAGACAGTGTCCTAATAATAAAAGAGAATCACCCTTTCACCAATTAAAATGATCATATTTTTTTGTGATGCGTAGGGTATGACAACTTCCAGGTGTGTACTTGACCTCTCTAAGTGTCCTTTCATTCAGGGAAAAA